>NC_069112.1:35757606-36059303 GCF_025612915.1 Magallana angulata
GACTCGGAGGAGCATTATATAAATAAACCGCTCTAAACAGTAAATGGGTGTTTAGTTTCATCCATGCCATATTTTGAATAAATAATACTGCCGGTATTATACAGAAACCTCTGTTATCTCTAAATCTAAGTATCTATATACAATGATTATTATGGTAAAGAAGATCAAATAATATACTAATGATTCCAGATAATTAACAAGCATTTAATGATGTAAATCAATATAACTAAGGGAGGTAACTCTATAACGAAAATGCGTGCCTCGCTACAGTAGTATAGGAGTCTACAAATGAAGTACATTTTTAAGCTACGGCGTAAATTAAATCATCAACAAGTTATTTAGACTTGAACTCAAATTTTATTCAGCGATACAAGTAATAGTTGATCAGTATGCAGTCCTTGAGGCTGGCGATCAGCTTATAAAGGTGTGAAAGACAAAAAATAGCACTTCATATTTTGAAACTTCAAAGGTATCACTCTTTTTCTTTCTAGGTTATGTATTCCGGCCAATTGAAACAAATAAAGTCAAAATTTTACAGTGCACTACATAAAAGCTTTTGAATCGGCATAGCCGGGTTTACTCCGTGTTTTGATTGACCCCTGTCATTGAAAGCAATGTGTATGGTTATTGCATTATAATGCGAGTTGAATGAAGGTGATGACAATCTAGTTGTAGCTATTAACAATGTAATGCTACCTAACAATTTAGGATATTTGTATTGCTTTGAAAAATGTTTTACGGTAATTGTCTGCAAGGACAGTCAACGCACCCGACAAATAATTTCATTTAAAACTTGTTCTCATAAATTAAACATGTTAAAAAAATTAATTAACCTGATCATGTTGATATTAAGTCAGCAAAACAATACAATTTTAGAGATAATAATTCTCACAAAAATTAACAATTATTGTATCATCTTTTTTTTTAAATTCTAAACCATAATTTTACATATACTGGTAATATAAGTAATTCTGAAACACTGTTATATTGAAATAAATTCTAAATAAATATTAAGGTTCTTTAATTTCAATGTAAACAAGCTGAGCAGTGACATTTTTATTTGAAGTCACATGGATCAGCAGACAGAAGTGATACTTTAGAGCAATTGTCAGAGTAAAAATGGTTTCTTTTAATTAATTGATACACATGCAAAAAACAAAATATATTGATCATGTACCAGTCCATGTAAATATACCAACACAGTCTAACACAGTGGCACTACTTATCCTCTACATTGATACATATATGGTGTCGCTGATAAATAATCAATGTGGAACTGGAAGGTTGTGCATTCAGGTAAAATGTAAGGTCTGGTGGGGAAAAGTTGATAAATCGCCATTGACATTTTTTGTCCAAGACGTTTTCAACAAGTAGGATTTAAAAACTCTAAAAATATTCTTTAAAATAATAAATTATATGCATATAAAGTATTGATATATTATCCTTTGTGTAAAAAAATGATATTCTAGTGCGTTGTTAAGTAATAAAACTTCGTAATTATTTACAACATGTGGTCTTGGGAAAACACATCTCGGTCCGTACATCACTTCGTCATTTTTGAGGTTACAGCACACACTAAGTACTGCGTTTACATTCTTTATCATATTGTTTGCGTTAGTTTACGAAATGATTTGTCCAATACTTACCATATCTCCTGCATAGTTCGACATCCACACGCATAGTATCAATCCACAACATCTCGGCGCACATGTTTACATCCATGCCTGCCATTTTGCTAGCGGCTAAAAATAGTCGACGCGTCACAGATCGATACAAGCGTCGTGAGGGAACGGATCGGAACCAAACGACAATTAATGTTTTCATTAAAAATAAGTAAATAATGATCATTATTGCACAATGAAGGGTTTGATATTTGATTTAACTCTCTTCAACAAGAAATTAAATCCAAAAACTAACTAGATGCTGTCATTAGACAGTAATACCCGCACCATGTGTTTGCCTCTAGATAACACTGTTTTGTACCAGTTTAATTAAAAATGAAGGCTACATGCAAACTCCGGTAATACATTTAAAAATTATAATTTTCATAACTGAAGGATGAGATCCCTGCCCATATGATAATACACATCGTGACATGAGCAGCACTTTATGTGCAATTTGGGGTAGAACTGTTTGCAGTGAATTTTCAGTTAATCAATAATCTTAACATTTTATGTCATAGGAAGTATAATGGTCTATATAATTATTACAAACAAAATTAAAAATTAAATTATGCCCCTCCCCGTGGCGGTTGCCGGTTTTAGATTTGCTTCTGTGTGCCTACATGAACGTCATCGTGTGCACAGATTTAGAGAAGGGGTGGGAGTGAGGGGTCCAGACCCCCCCTCCCCATGAAAATTCGTAAATTACCAAAAATACACCTTGGACCCCAATGCTCTTACAGACATGTAAACGCTCTAACCCATTGCGCTTCAATGTTAGGTAACATTATTTGGGGGGTAAATATTTAATCAATATTCAACATACTTTATTGTTTATCTCAATAGGAAGTATACATGTACATCACAATATGCAGGTGTCCTGCACCACCTTAAAGCTGTTATTTACCTAATAAAATAGTGCAAGTGGATTTGAAGAATAGGTCATAAAAATACATGCATGTTACAAATGACTGATCTTTGTCTGAAGTTACGTACACAACACAGGTTTGCATGTCTCATTAGCGGGTACTAGTTTTACCCAGCTCTTTTATTAGATGGGTTCACGTGTATACATACATGGGTGTTGCTAAAACGCGGAACGGAAAACGGAACGGAAGGAAAACGGAAAATCTTATCTAATGTTATTTACCTCATAGATTTGTTAAGTATGCTAAAACGATATACTTTATGTACCTTTTTAATTTTTTTTGAAAGATTAGCAATATTAGATTATTTATTCAAGAATATTTATTTCCTCAAAATTAACAGTACATGTATTGACCACTATATTCTGTCCCAAAATATCCTCGATTCACTTTTTGCTGTATATTTATATATACCTCAGGGTTCAAGCGATTCTCTTTTAGAAGCATTAAACATTCTCATTATTCTTTCTTTAAAACGTCCTCTCTAGCTTATCAGCTGGTATAAATACACGGCTAAAAATAAAGAAGTCTACGGGGTTTTGCATTTTAACAGACCCGGATGATAGTGTTGAAAAATTGTGCAAGGTCTTCTGAGTGACTTCCAAATGGAGAAAAGATGTCAACATTTTCCATTATAAATCGTCCAAATGTGCTGCATGAATATTTTGGGATCGACAGACTATAGTCCCAATATATAATCGGAAAATCAAACCAGGCAACGTCTAGAGCTCTCTATTCGGATCATATGTATATAGCTGCTGGAATAAACAACTGCATGCTTTGTAATGCAAACGTAAACAAAATTGCATTGCTAAAAATACTAGTTTCACAAATTACCGGGTATTTTAATGTTTACTGTATTTTAATTTTTTAATGTCGTCAGTCCTACAGTTTTTTTCTTCCATCTCAATGATACTGTATCGTCTGTATGATAAAAGATCGTCTAGAACACCGAAAATTCAATTTTGATGTAAGTATATACATGTACATCATATTTGAAAATAATATAAAAATACTCAAAACACGCATAAAACGCTTTCACTAACTGCGTACGTTACGCTAATATGCCAGCAATACCATATAAGAGAAATAAGTAAAAAGTTATAGCTAATTTGCTCGTTTAATCATGTTAATGTTTCACAATTCGTATACATTTGATTTTTCCGATTCGTACTCAACTAAAGCCGAATGAATACAATGCTATGATTGATAGACATTCATATGAATATTAATAAGATAGCAACATGTTGATAATCATTCATTAGATATAAATAAAAGATACAAAGTAAATCGTTTCTGGCCAGTGTATACCCTTTTTAAGCGATAAACGTGATGATATTTTCCATTCCGTTCCGTTTTCCGTTCCGCGTTTTAGCAACACCCATACATACATGTCTGTGTTTTCCGTATGCAGAAAAGGATTACGGTAGTTAAGATCAGCTAAAGGAATTCATTATTGTGTTTTAATTGGATTATCATTATGATGTTGACCAATTTAGGTAAGCATAATACATGTAGTAGCAGTAGCACAATTAATATAATAAGATGCCAGCATGGGATTCCTGCCAGCATACATACACATGTATATAAGTTCTACTTTCACTTTTTAAATGTCATCTCCCTTTGACAGCATACTGTTTCATCATCTTTTATTATTTAAATAAGCTTATCATCGTTACCTATCCTATCGCATTTGTAAAGTTTCTGTCATTTTAGTTGCAAAAGTTATTTTTTTCATTTGTCAGACTGCATGCACTGTTGAGTTGACCCCATATTGACCCTGTATAAACAATTTCTTATTAAATTTGTGTATTACATATGTAAGTAAGTGTAGACACTTATATTTTTTATATGAGTAATAATAGGAAGGAAGGAGTATTTCTTTCTTAATGTATTATAATGCATCAAATACAATGTAGATCATGACCTTATGGGACTGCTCTGACCCATCAAAAGGTATGTACCGGTAGGTAATGGGCCTCAGGGTTAAATTTAATTTTTCAAAACCGTAATCCACACCTATGGAACAGTTCCTTTCATATCCCAAGATATGATGTGTCTATCCATTAAATCATAAAAGGAGTTCTAGGATCTATGTTTTTTTTAAAGTGATAAACGTCAATATTCTGCTACATTTTGACTCCCTGGATGAAATTTAAATTTTGAAAACCTTACTGCACATCTATAGAACAGTCCCTATCATATCCCAAGATATGATTGTCTATCCATTAAATCATAAGAGGAGCTCTTGGATCAATGTTTGTTTTTTTAGTGATAAACGTCAATTTTCTGCTACTATTTGACTCCCAGGATGAAATTTGAATTTTTAAAACCTTATTGCACATTTATAGGACAGCCCCAATTATATCCCAAGAGATGACGTAGCTACTCCAAAAGTTGTAAGAGGAGTTCTGGGAACCATATTTTTTTTTGCCAAAAAACGTCATTTTTTGTTGCCCACTGATCCCCTTAATCAAAAAAAAAATTCTGGAACCTGATCATGCCTCAATATGACACCCCCAATCATATTCTAGAAGATCATTTGGCTACTGCTTAAAAAAAATGACGTTTTTTAAACCAGTTTTTTTGTAAAAAAACGTCATTTTTTAGCCATTAAATGACCCCCAGGACAAAATTGAAAATTCCGAAACCTTATTGCGCATCTATAGCATACCCTAAAACATATTCCAAAAGATGATTTGTCTACTTTTGAAAATGTAGGAGGAGTTCGAGGAAGAAGGTTTTTTGTGAAAAAACGTCATTTTTTACCAATTATTTGACCCCCAGGACTGACGGAGAATTTTTGAAACCTTTTTACAAAACAACATGATACCCCAAATCAAACTCCAAGAGTTCAGTTTGCTGGTTTATAAGATGTAAGAGCAGTTTGAGAAAGTAAAACGTGACAGACGGACGGACGGACGGACGGACAGACGGACGGACGGACGGAACAGGGTAACAACAATATACCCGAACTTTCTTTAGAAAGTGCGGGTATAATCAACTACCATTAATATATGTTATGTACGTTAAATCACATATCTAATGAATATTCATGAGTTCAAAGTTGATCAAAATAAGCCCCGCCTCCAAATTCTAGCCATAACAGTACTGCGTAGCTGGATTCGGAACTGTTTATAAGAACAATTACGTATCCGATCCCTTGCCCGCAGCCGAGAAAATAGGTCGCGGCTGGACTAGCGAGCAGTCTACCGTTATTAAATACTCAAGATTTGCGTTGCTGTAATGCTCACATGTGCTTATTTATTTAGCTGCTTACACAAAGAATAGTAAATGAGACCAGATAATACCTTTACCTACCAAATGATAAGAAAGCAATAGTTAATCAAATGTTCCTAAAAAGTTAACAGTGATAAATATTTACCATTTTGTTTTGTATAAAATGTTCTTTTTAGACACAATTGAGGAATAAAACGATGTACATGAAGTGAACGCACATAATCAGGCTACTTTTAAAGTTGCCACATTGCATTATGTTTCTTTAAAAGGAGTCACTTCATTAAATACTTACTGTGAAGTTAACCTTTAAATAATCGTACATACCATAGCAATAGCACAATTCCAGGACACATAAGTACAACATCAATGTCGGTGAGGTCTTTTTGGCAGTAGAATGCAATTTCATCTCGCAACTTTTCATCCAAAATAAATCCATTTATTTTCAAACTGGAACTTTACTCAGACAAAAATTAAGCAGATTTGTTTTCCTTTTCAGTGAATCAACACTAGAGCGGCTAATGCTTAAGTGTTCTTTCCGGGATGATAAATACGGAGATCGTCAAACATCGGCCTATCAGATAATATAAAGATGACTCTATATCACAAGTTTATCGTCTAGAATATACACAGGCTAATAACTGATTTCCTCCTACACTGTACAACCGTCTGCTTCAGTATTCCCGTCACTTCCTCAAAATGGGATATTTTTTTTAGATAGATAGCTTACACTACTGAATTCAGAATCCACTGATATTCCCAAATATTGACTGACATTGTCTGACATCCACTGTACATTGACTGTACCTCACTGTACAGTTCACTGACTTCCACTGTACCCCACTGTTTCCCACTGTACATTTCTACTAAACAGCACTGTATTCCACTGTACAGTCCTACTGACTTCCACTGTACCCCACTGTACGCCACTGTACCGGGCACTGACCAGCACTGTACCCCACTGTACGCCACTGTACCGGGCACTGACCAGCACTGTACCCCACTGTACGGCACTGTACTATTAATTTGAGAGAAAAATCAGATTTTTAAATTTTCAGTATATTTTTTTTCTTTGATATTTATTTTTGTTATGCTGTATATAGCATTATCATTATGTATACAGATAACTTGACAGAAGAATGCAACAGGTTGTTAAATTTATTTAATACGTTTTCTTTATTAATAAATGTCTATTGTTATTGAATGTTACGATCATAAAATTATGATAATTTCCCTAGCTATAAGGTGGAAGTATTGAATTTTACATGTTGAATCTGATTATTAAAAAAGTACATGTCATTATGATCATTCTGCCAGTCATTCGAAAATACCCCCCCCCCCCCCCCCACCAGCAAGGTTACATAACCTCGTTTAAATGATCGGGTTGTTGATTCTATGTGTCTCATAAGCTGTGTTTTAGCCATTAGAAACAGTCAATTAAACACAGAATCCACAAAATTTATCCATGCTTGTTTTTTTTTTTGTACACATGTTCAAATATCATGACTGCCCGCTTGACTATACAGGTACATTGTGAAGATAGCGTGCGAGTTTCTAGCTCATTTGTTAATTGATTTCTTTTGATTAAAATATCTAAATATACATTGCAAATGTCAGGTTTTAATTTTACTAAATAACACCTACTGTAGAATACATTATAAATTTTAAACATAATCAGTGACATATTAAGCGGTATTTAGCTGTATCATTAATTTCAGCAAGAAGTATAAGGAAGATTTAAATCAAGGAAGGTTGTAACATGTTGTAATATGCGTAGCTGTACAGTTTTCTTAATATATGATTTACTTTTAAATGTTTAAGAAATAAGATATATAAAATGCCCTACGCTACACACTTTTTTGTATAATGAGAGAGAGAGAGAGAGAGAGAGAGAGAGAGAGATTACAGGTATATCACTTTCTGACAATATTGTATTTGTGTCATTTGCAAGCGTACAAAAGTTCGCAATAAAATCTATGTTGGAAGTGGCGGTTATGATGCCGTAATGGGATTTTAACGTGCTTATACCTTTCTGACTTGGGGCCTCAAGTTTTAGCACTAGAACATTCATGAGAGAGAGAGAGAGAGAGAGAGAGAGAGAGAGAGAGAGAGAGAGAGAGAGAGAGAGAGCCATTTATCAGAAATCGATTAGAATAATAAGAAATTGATTGTCTATTAATCTGCTTCTTTTACATATCGATTATTTTTCTTTATGTCTTACGTTTATTTTTGCCAACCAACTCCGTGGTTTTAGAACCCCCCCCCCCCCCCCTTTTCTTCCCGAATCCACTTGATACCCCTTGCAGTACTGTGTTATGTCGAAACGATTCATGTTAAGCAATCGGTTATAAAAATTAATGCATTTTTTTTAATTTTGACCTCGATGTGTAATCACTATTAAATAGATATAATAAATCCCACTTTTGTGCAAACATTTCATGAAACTAGTCCTACATGTGAGTAAATTATAATAATCTTTTAAGACAGATTTTAAATGATTATGATCCCAATGCACCCGGCAACCATAATGATTTTTTTAAACAAAAGTGAAAATTCAGATTTTTTGTTTTAACAGTGTATTTCCCCGACGTTTACATCTATTTATTCCTAGGCCCTAACACATATACACAGGTGGTCAGTTTTCACACCTTCACACAGTCACCCGGCCGTGTGTATAGTCTGAGCCTTTCTGTTGGTTCCGGGTTTTTCGTTTTTCCCAGACAGACAAAAGATTCTTTTCTGTAGACATACACAAAGAAGGAGACAGTACACTGTCGATATAAAATATTACTTTTTAGCGTTGACTTTCAACCATTAAGAATTTTTAAGACAATCATTGAAAAACGAACTTCAAATCATTTGAATCCATGGACATTATCCCGAAACTAAAGATACTTTAATTTTTTTAATGCCAATACGTAGATTTAGCCGCTGTCAACATTACTACATGTTACTGCTAGTACTTTATTTAAATACTAAAATATTCGTACGTTAGCGTGGGAGCTTCGTCAAAAGCAGAAAAGAGAGAGAGAGAGAGAGAGAGAGAGAGAGAGAGGTTTTATAGAAGATTTGAAATATTTGCTATGATACAATATACTGGTTTAAGTAAATGAAGAAAAAAACAGAAGAAAAAACGAAAGATCGTTTTAAAGGCCGAACTTTTTTACCAGGTGGTAAATCTCAGGTGAGGGCGGGGCTTAATTTCTAGAGGTGTTAAAGCCTCCGGGGCTGGAAGTCTACCTGCGAACGTGAACGCTGCTAATCACTATACACATGAAGCAAATATTACACAAGATATAAATAATTAGTCAGAATTCATCATAGTTTGAATATCTTTTTGTTTTAATGACCATACGAAGCGATTTTATACGGAAATGTCGTCCGAGCACGTGTGTAAAGCACAATTAAAAAAAATCAGTAAACTAATTCTGCTTTAAAGATTTAACTCAATTCATTGTGTTTAGTACTTGACATTGTTTAAGACGTTAATTTGAACAAATGTAATTGTATAAGAAAACCATACGATCAGTAAAAATATTCACTTGAATGTAAAGGCAGCCATTATACGATGACAACTAATGGAGTTCGTTTTCCATGGAGTGACGTTTTCGTGCAACAAGTTCCAATTGAGTGTATAATTAGTATATACAGCTTTAATAGCTCATAAGTTTGTTTTAAAAAAGAAAATTGTGTATGCATGTTTTGGGTTGCATGCTCAATCATCGTCGTGAAATTTATTAGGTCATATACATTCAACATGATTAAAAATAAATTGCGTATTTTCAATTACTGAATAATAAAACTATTTTTCTCATTTATCCGATCCTTACACAATTAACCTATTATGGAAAGAGAAAATAAACACGTTTGCCTATTAAATAAAGTGTCGCTTATAATTGAAGAGATGCTAAAATTAAATTGTGATGCAGCAAAAATATCGCGCGCGCGGGGAGGGGGGAGGGGGCTTATGTATGCCTTCCTGACTTTGGAGGAGAATAGTTACAATATGAGAGAGAGAGAGAGAGAGAGAGAGAGAGAGAGAGAGAGAGAGGGAAGGAAGGGGTATATTTTTTTTCTTATTAAAACTGTTACTACATGTATATCATGGCAACATTATTAGCTGTGCAAGAGAAGATACATGTAGATGTATTACATGTGTTGATAATGAACAGTGTTCAAATTCAAAAGTATATAATTAAAAGTACCGTAATAGGGTGAAATATTATTTGAACACTGTTCGTTATCACCATATTTCATTTTTAATTAAACACAATACTTATTTTGATATCAGCGACTGTTGGCGGGGGGGGGGGGGGGGGGGGGGGTAGAGGATTTATAAATGTTTAACATGTTTAATATCCGACTTGATTTAAATAATAAAAAACGCATCTAAAATGGTTAATATAAGGAGTATTTCGTTTATTTATACATGTTATGTTTTTAGAAAAATATATTTCAAATAGATTTAATAATCCATAAGACCACAAATACCCGTATAAGGGAATTACATATTATCTTGAACAAGGTGTCAGACTGACAATTTACAAGGTTGTATATTGGGACATTCACACCTTTTGATCTACTGAAAGTATGTATACTATACACAGATACTGACTCGCTGATCTTCCTGTGAAGTAAAACTTCAAAGAAATTTTAAAGTCCAGAGCAGTTATCTTCTCTCTTTTGAAAAAAAAGTCAGTATGTTGAGCAATATGGTGGAATTTTTTATCGTTAAAAAAGTTGTCCCTCCACCATATGTTACATTAAAGTTTTAAAATTCAGATAATTTAAAACTATCCATAAATTGTAATTCATAGTTTAAATTTCTTAATTTTAAAACTTTAATGTAACATATATACTAATATTTATTTGACAAATATTGAATATTGATTAAATGAAATTCATTGTAAAAAAATCAACTAGATATTTAGTTACTAAAACATTGATTTTGAAATGTATAAAAATAAGTTCCCCCTTTTTATTGAATAAGTTGTTATAGTTTGTATGATAATTGGATTCCATGTTTTTAGATAAATACATGCGTGGATCGGAGGATTGGGGGGGGGGGGGGGGGTCAGAGGACAATTTACTTTTTTTAAATCTTACATAGTACAGTCAGTACCCTGTACAGTGGTGTACAGTGGGGTACAGTGCTGGTCAGTGCCCCGTACAGTGGTGTACAGTGAGGTACAGTGCTGGTCAGTGGGTAGGTACAGTGCTGGTCAGTGGAGTACAGTGGCTCGGTAGAGTGGGGTACAGTGGGATACAGTGTGGTACAGTAGCTCTGTACAGCGGGTGTACAGTGGATTAACAGTAGGGTACAGTGGTTATACAGTAGATGTCAGACAATGTCAGTCAAATTTTGGGAATATCAGTGGATTTTGAATTCAGTAGTGTTATAAAAAAATCATTCATTTAACGAGGTCCGAGCTAGTTCGAGTTTTCGATCTCATTGCGCAGCTCGAATGGTTTCCGATTGGCGTTTAGCTCTCGCTTTCGTAATATGTAGAATAGATGGAGTTTAATTTAAACGTAAATAATTACTTTCTTTTAAACTTAAAATAATAAATTAATTTTGCTTATTTAAGCAGTTTAACCTAGTTTGACACAACGAATTAATTTACGACTTCTTGTCACTTTACGGCATTGTTTACGTTGACACCAGACGACTGTCAGACAGGCCGTCGAAGATGGTTAACAGAACGGAAAAGGAAGGTTTTTAAAATCGACACAGGTTGCACGTTATAATCAGCAATTGAAAAATTTACACAAATCAAGTGAAGAATGTGACCAACTCGTAAATCTTGATACGTTTGTGCCTTTGTTTGATACTCAATCTACTCCTGCTGCGGGCAGCACTTTAGATGATCATTCGTATATACAGTCAGCAGGTTCGTTTGATGAAATTAATGAAGCATTTTTTAGTGGAAAATTAAGAGCTTTAGACTTTACTAGATATGAGGAAGATCTGCAAGCATTGTTCAACAACAGGAAATGCGTGGATTGCGCAAATGTGTCATTGAAGTTCAAGGATGCTGTAGGAGTTTTACCAGCTGGTATTTGTGGGCACTTGGTGATAAGGTGTTACAACTGTCTTCGGTTTGTACAAGTTGTAATGGGAAAACACATTCATCATGAATGATGTAATTTCTAAGTACTTGTTTTATTATCGTCCGGAAATTTTAGAGGCATGCAATCTTAACTAACCCTCTTAGACGGCCCTTTATGTACTTATAAACCACTTAAGAAGTACGTCGTTTTTTAATAATTGTGAAATGTAAGTAACGCTGATGTTTGCTCTGTAAAATATTTTGCAGAGTGATTAGAGGAAAAGGCTTACTTGCCCTTTATTAAATGTAATTATTTATATGAATTGAAATGCAAAACATGCGTCAACCACATTAAATTTCAACTATTTACCCCAGCATTTTCAATGAACAATATAAATTGACTTAATGTGTCGTTGCATATATATGCAGTGCCTCATACTTACGTGGGGGTTAGTGCACATATTAGACAATTTCTATGGCATAAAACCCTCTCTCCTAAAAAGTCAAAATTAGCAAATTTCTACACTTTTGAGAAGTTGGTGTTTTTGTTAATTTATCCGACCCGACTATACCCCCCCCCCCACCCCTATATGAATTGATATTTGCACACATAAAATAATAAAATCAGGGGTATTCAGAGGAGTCTAGATTAAGGGTTTAGCCTCCAGAATGAAGCATGAGACTCCCTGACAATTACATTTACGGGCTATGGTACTCAGTTGATCGTCACGCTCTTTAGACTTCTTGTTTTATTTACGGTTTTATGAATTTGAAGAACAAATAAAACAAACAAAAAGTCATGTTTGTGTGCGATAAGGGAGGCAATTGTTTACAACACCTACAGAGAAAATTATTTCACTTCTTTCGTGCTTCTTATAAAACCGAATTGTGTACAAATCAATGATTGACGATGTTTTTGTTTACTTTAAATCCATTAAGTGATGTTTTATTTTTAAATTTGTGAATATGTGGACATAAAGTTATATAATATGCCTCACTACTTTTTTTTCATCTATTTTTTCATAATTATTTCAATTATGACTTTATAGAAACAAAAAAACTGTTTTGTTGTAAAATGAAAACTTAATTTACAAGGTATGATTTAGTTATTTACTAAAACTACATATATTGATGTCTATGAGAATAATAAAAACAACAAAAATACACTTCTTAAAGTAAATTCAAAATATATATCGATTGGTTTACTTTTTCAAGATTTCTTTGGCATTTTCAGGTGTTTTTTTTTAAACGTAATTCATATTTATCAAGCCATGTTATGCAATGCATGCTAAGCTTTATGCCTGAAAATGATAAACGAAATTTTTATCAGTAAAATGTATTTATGTACAATAAAGACTTGTAATGAAAGAAAAAATTATGACAGATGTAAATCTCTGTCGCCCAAACAATTTAACAGCATTGTTTTATCGAGAACATACTAGAATTATATATCACAATAAACCAATTAATATTTCTTTGTTGTTTATTTCATCTTGATCAAATACTTAAACTTAGTCATGCCAGTTCTAAATTACAATCATGTACAGTGTTTATGTGCATGAGAAGATTTCAATTGGAAACGTATTTCGTTATATAACAAGCATGTAAGTAATAATCTTATGTTTTCAACAATGATAAATCATTTCTTAAAATACAGGGCGATTAAACAAAGAAACATAAATCTTACTGGTAAATTGTAACTACATGTTTCAAAGAGTGCCTTTGCTTACTGTAGAATTCTAAATTCTTTATATGTGTGGTTTTAAACACGTGTCATCACTTGCATTTAGCTTATCTAAACATATCAGTCACACGTTAACTATGGTATTGTAGTTGGTATTTTCACTTGTTTAAGATTCTATGTATGTCATCAAGGCATCATGTATCATGGTATATTCTTCCTGTAATTGAAATACATATGGTACGAATAACTTTGTCTTTACCTTGAAAATAAAAACCAAACTTTTATTTCATTTTATGTCCAATCTTAGCTCTCCGCTACTTAAAACTGTTCATATACTTATTTTTGTTAAAGTATATATCGTCAAATGTACCTGAATTCAAGCAAAGAATAAAACAATTTTTAATTCGTAGGTCCACAAGAAATACAGATTATTAAAAGTGAAGAATAATAGAAAAATATAGATTGTCAGGATTACAGATATTGAAAACAAAAACTAATTCAACCACAATTTTTTCAAACATTTACTGTAAACCAACTTTTATTCACGTGCCATCAATTTTCGCGAGGTTGGTGAGAGTCTCAACGTCGTGAGTATGTCTCTCTGTGAACCAGTCCTTGTTGTATTGTTGTATAACAACACGGGTCTAGATATGGCTTTGATGTGAAAATTTGCCGTCTCAAGGCAGTTTTTGGGGTTAAACGCTGAATAAAGTTGCAGTGAACAACATTTGCAGTACAGAATTCACAGAGTTTTATCAGTTTGCTCCGAGTATGACAAAAATAATATTTTATAACATAACATTATAATCAAATTGAATAGATATAAACGATTGTTTTTATCTTACATCTACAACATCATCATTTGTTTACAGAAAAAAAATGTATGTTAATGTTGTTTACCAAGGTTGAGCACAGTTCAGGGCGTCGTGTTTGTAGGAGTCTGACCACAGAGAACACGTCTATCTCCTCGTCAATTGTCAGTTGTTGTATCACGTTGTATACAGCACAGAACACACCGCACAGAGCAGCCCCATCTCTAGCAATGAAAAAATACAACATTGCAAATTTAAGGTTATTTTTTAAATATTCATGAGATCAAATGTTTGTATAGTAGTCAGAATTGCCTTTAAAGAATACTGAATGCATCGGAACCTTCATTTAAGATATAAAAAGTTGACATGACTAAAATAAACACATCGTTTAGATCGTTTGTCGCCTTTGTAACAAAGGCTAAACAGATTTACAAATCATAATGAATCATGGTGTTTTCATGCTTAAAAGAAATGCATGTTAGGCATTAAGATTTGAAAAGGATGTTAATGACACACTTTTGATTATGTATTCCGGATTTTCGTAATGAAAGCTTGCTAGAGTTGTCGTTCATGCGGGACGGTATACCTACTTCCGGTGTAATAGTAAACAATGGGGAAATACTAATGTTGCATCTTTAATTGTCATAATTATAGTGGTAGAGTCGGCAAATTTGACAAGAAAGTGACTTTACATAAACTTCCTAAAGAACAGTATATACGAAGAGCGTGGATAAGAGCAAACAGCCGAAAAACTGGAAACCGACCTCCTACACTCGTGTCTGCTCTGATCACTTCAGACACGGTATAGGACCAAACTCAGTTGATCGAAACAAAATACCCACAGAAAATTTGCTACAAAGAGGAATCAAAACCCATCAAAATAAAAGGCAGCCACGGACGAGGCAGTCCCATCGATGCATTCCAACATCATTCGTAAAAGACATATGCTACATGTAGATCATACTTGTTAAATACTGTCAAAACTTACTTGATTTTATTATTTCATAGTACATGTACGGGGTCAAGAATCAAAATAAAATGGCAGCTAATGCATGTTTTAAGACTTTAATGAATAATACAATTCCAAACTAGTTTTGTAACAATTAGTCCAAGGTTATAAATTTATTAAATTATCTCAGTGACCTTTTTATTGACCTTTGAATTCCCGCTATATAGTTAGGTAGTTTTAAAAACACACGCATATTGTACTTATTTAATGTATGTAGTATAAGTGTGCAACGATAAGATTGAATGCGAGTAAAATGGAATTAATTGATAAAGGGGTTAAGCATGTTGATCATGTGGCCTATTAGGAGCTGGTTAGTGATCAACTGGTCTAATGATCAATGTATTGATATGAATATGATGCTATTAGTATCAATGTTTTTGTTTTATTTATGGTAAACTGTGTGATATTTGTTGCCCTTGTATTTATACCATTGGATGTTTTCTTAATTTTTGTTATGTTTTGTTTTCAATATAAAGAAACTGAAAATAATCACATGTACAGCTGACTAATAAGTATGCTTAATATTAATTTCTATATAATTACAGGTATGTTCTAAACAAGGAGAACATCATGCCAGAGTCCTCAGCAAACATTGCCAGTTTTTCACAAACCATTCAGACCTGTGATCACCCTGATGTCTCGGATTCAAGTTTATACCATGTATCAACATCACCTTCTGCATCCAGCTGCAACAAGTCTACACAAATATACAGCCAGTCTGTTTCTGTTGGTGTAGGGGTTGTGATGCCAGAGATAACTATAGAAAACATTAAATGTTCAAATGAAATGATCATGTTCTACACCGGTCTTCCTGATTTTAAAACATTCCAAGCTTTGTTTGACACTTTAATTGAACATGGTGCTGATAAATTGTGCACAGAATCTGTTGGTGAAATGAACATTGCCAGTCAAGGGAGAAAACGCACGTTGCGGCGTGTTGATGAGTTTTTGTTAGTTTTGATGAGATTGAGGCTGGGATTATTGGTCAAAGACTTAGAATTTCGCTTTAAAATCTCCTAAAGTACAGTATCAAAGATTTTTAATTCATGGATTTTGTTTATGTGCGAGTGTATGCAATCAATCATTACTCTACCAGAATTAAATGTTTTGCAGTTACGAGTTCCAAAGTGTTTCGAGAAGTTTTCAGATACCATGATTGTGCTCGACTGTACTGAGGTTTTCATTCAGTCTCCATCGTCATTAGAAAATAAATTATTAACTTATTCAAACTATAAATCTCATGATACATTTAAAGCTCTTGTAGGGGTCAGTATGACTGGTGCAGTAGTTTTTGTTTCAAGACTGTGGCCGGGCTCCACTTCAGATGTGGAAATAACTAGAAAAAGCGGTTTGTTTAAGGAGCTGAACAATGGAGATGCAGTGATGGTGGATAAAGGCTTCATTCATATCCAATCAGACTTGAAAGCCATTGGGGTAAAGCTCTACTGTCCTCCATTCAAGTCCAAAATTCAGTTTAGCAAGCGAGAAGTGGAAACCACAAGAAGGATTGCTTCAGCAAGAATTCATGTTGAGAGAAAAATTGAGCAGATAAAAAATTTCCGAATTTTGCAAGGTGTCATGCCTTTAGATGTCAGTGATTTTGCTGATCACATTTTTTTTGTGTGTACAGCAATGACAAATTTACTTCCTCCACTTGTAACAGAGTAAAACCAAACTTTTTAAGATATACTAGTAGCCATAATTCTATTTTAAAATCTGCATGTTCTAGTATCACCATAAGGCTAAACTGATTTTTTAAAGAAAAATTATGAATTTTTGGATCTACATTAAAATGATGTAAAGTAACACTTTCATTTACCAGTACTTTAAATTTAATTGAAACACACATTTGTTTCATATCCATGGTTGTATATTATTGTTTTATTTATTATGTAATGTTCTGTAATTATGTTGAAACTACAGTATGTCAAACTAAATAAAGAAAGACTCAGTGTATTCTTAATGTCAGATTTTTATTATTCCTTGCGGTTAACAATAACAAGAGAATATTATATTGTGCAGCAGGATATAAAAGTGAACAAAATATTTCCTGACAATTAAAAAAAAAACTGCTTAAGGTGGCTGATCACTACACCTTGAAAAGGGTTTACAAATTAGGATAAAAATTACTTGATTATGATAGATATGATGATGTTTAAGAATTATATACATGTATGTCAATTTGCCAAAAAAATATGCATTTTTTGAGAAAATAAAAAGATATGATTCCAAACAAATATGATTCAGTCAATACAAACAAAAGCCCATGGCAGATTTGAACTCATGATCTGCGGTTCAAAAGGCCAATACTTTAACCCGTAAGCTATGATCACATTAAACAAATTTAATAGATATAAACAATTTTATCAAAACATTGAAATCACCATATGCATGAATAAAATACTAACTAATGCAAATGATTCCAATATCTTATGCTTGAATCTGACAATTAGAAATACATGTATGTATAAATTTAATCTAGCTGCATATTTTGGGAACATTTTCACTGACATAGAACTCTGAAAGCTTTTGCAACATACTTTCCCAAAACACACTGTCAAATTGAACTGTTATAATAACAAAGTCTACAACTGTATATAGTACAAAGTCACACTTCTGCATTTTACAAATCCTCATTAGGCCCTGAATTTGGGTATAATACCTGTGGTTCTTCTTCAGCTGAATTTCATTATTATCATCTAAAAAGCAACAGAATTCTTTATCTTCACAAGCATCATGCAATGATTTTTTTCTCCATTTGTAGGGGCACTTAATTTCTATTAAATAAAGGTCAGAATTGAAGCGAACTAGGCCATCTGGGCTTGCACCTATGCAAGGATTTTCAGTACAGAGCATAAGGCCCATATCAGACACATGTACTATTTTACCTTCTTTCAATATTTTATAAGCCTTATATCTTTTCTTAGCCATTTGTTCTTGTTTTTTGTCCCATGCTACAGCACTATTGTCAAATGATTTGCTTTCACCCAAAACTTTATGAACAATATTATCTGGTTTTGTTGTGTCTTTTTTTGTTTTAATATCATGAAATATGGAAGCTGACCTTTGGTTCTAACTTCAATTTCATCTATGATGCTTTTGTTGCATGATGATAAAAAACTGTGGAAATCTGACACAGACATATTTTCTGTTTTCACTGTATTTACAATATCTATATACCTATCAGAATCATAGATAATATGTTTAATTGTTTCTACCTCTACAAAGTTTGAAATATTTAAATCACTTGCAACATCAACACAATGACATACATCTTGCACTGGAGGAATTATGTCAAATAATGCGGCTCTTGAATCATTTCCCAGTTTTGAACCCAAAGAGTTTCTGAAAGATACAGTTTCTACATGATAGTTTACAGTTTTATTTTCTTTCACAGTTAAAGTATTTTCATACTTTATTCGTTTGAAATTTATATCTGTGATGGGCCTGGATTTTTTTTTTCTTTTACTCGGCTGATTCCACTGGCATGGCTTAGAGGTACATGGCATATCTTCTAACTCATCTATGGATGGCTTCCCCTCGAGTGCAAAAAGAAGGCCAGCGATGTGTGTACATCCCTCTCCACAACTGAAATATAAACACATTTATATAAATAAAACAAAAAGTAACAGAAACATTTTCAGTATAACACACTATACAGTGACTATTATCCTTAAAATCAATAGTAGAACGGATATACATTTGATGATACTTTTTGGATTTGTTTTTGTTGTTCAATGCCTACCCTGCAGGACAGGTACAGTTGGCTTTTACAACTTGAAAAGGTTCCTCCTTCGATACCAACAGCCATTGCTCATACAACCCTTTATGCATAGATGGATAACATTTTGAACGTATATAGCACATCTGGCAAGTGTCACTTATTTCGTTGATCATAATTTTGTGGATATAGCCTTCCGTATAAAAGTTGAGTCCCCGGATATACTGCCTATAACACTGCATCTTACCAGAATCCTCCGTCCTGTGGCTACTGTAAAGGAGGTATTTCTCTATGTCATTGATAGTCACCTTGGGATAACTGCAAGACTCTCCTGATCAACCAGATTTTAAGTCCGATATGATAGGAACGTTGTCTGCACATAAGAACGGGGGTACACCTGCATGTTCTTCAGCAGCAAGTTGATCAGTTGGGTTATTTTGGTCGCATCGCGATTGTATACTGTCAACAACACGCTGGGCAAGTGTCAGTTTGCTACCACTTATTTTCAAGTGATTTAACCTTAGATAATTCTGTATTTCTGTTTTTGTGAAATTAAGAACATCTTCCACAGTTGTTTTAGGTGATAAAGGCAACGATCCCGTAGACGAAATAATCGAATTCATCACGGGTAGGATAATTAAAAAATTCAGTGGCTTGTTACTTGTAAACCGGATGTAAATAATACCTTCCCGCAAGAATGACAAATCTTGCGGAACTAGAATTACGAAAAGACGGAATGGATATGGATAACTCTACTAATTGAAGATACGTTACATGCATTACCTGCTGACAACGGTGATAGGATTGTGCGTTTTAAGACTTTGTACACAAGAAACTAAACTAAGAATTTGTGAAGCTGTTTGGGAATAATCCTGTGTGAGGGTCAACATCGGCTCAACTATTTCAATAGACCACGGTCCATCAGAAGACTAGAAAAAAATGAGAATGGACTGTTAAGAATTTTCAAAGAATATATGTGTTAACATTTGATTTCAAAGAACAAAAATACTTATTCACCTCTTCTTTGACAATATCAATTTCGCTGCGTTTAATTTCCGTTATACGTTCTTGATATAGTTGAATTGTGTAGGGTGTCACAGTTCTGTGTTTTGTTGCCGTAGGTAGCCATTCATATGCCTGTTTCACAGAAAAAACAACCTAAAGTTAGTACATGCATTTCATCCGGTCTAAAACAAATTTGAAATTCCCCCCAAAACACTTACGAATTCAACATTGCTGAGGGGTTCCATACAGACAACTATATCGGATTCGTAATCAGTAATAAGTCGTATAAAGTCAACATAATTTCCTGTTGTCTGATAATGGGTGATGATGAAAGCGTTCGAATGTGTAAAAGACTAAAGAAAATTGTACATAAAATGTAAACAGATAATCGACTAAAAGTAAATGCATTATGTATAATGTATATGACATGTGATGATAACAAAAACTGTTCAAAATCAAAAGCATTCAAATGGGTTAATGCCTTAACATGTAAGGGAAAGTGAGTCTTGTAAGAAATCGATCTGTATGAAATAATCTTAAAAACTTTTATAGTTTAAATCAAATTAGTAAACTTACCGGTAAGGATATGGCATTGATGTAATTTTCACGTTCTGGAACACTTGACGTCAGGAACAAAGCGTATTGGTCACCTAAAACATATAAATGATATCTCTTAATTTGCATGATTTTTTTACTCAGTTGTGGATTTAAAAAAAAAAAGATATTCATGTACATGTACATAAAATATCAACGCAATATTGAGTAAAAAAGTGAATACATTATAGAAACAGATATAAGTTTAGATACCCATGCATCTTATGATACATATTTTTCTTAAAATCAAAATTAGACACATGAAAAAACTACACAATACAAAAGGTTAAAACTCGCGGTAAGCTTGACTTTTTTTCTAGAACAAATATTATAGCTGAATGTTTGCTTGACACCTGAAACTTTGTCCTTTAAACTATAGACTTTCAATCAAAACATGGATGTATGTTTTCAGACTTTAATAATACAATAATTTATATCCTCTTAATCTGCGCCTAATACTTCAGATATGCGACATATCTTGACGGGGGGTTGCATATAGTTATATCAAAATACGAGTTATCAATACCGAAAATAGTACTGATATGCATATTGAAAAGGCCTCACTCTTTCACGGTTAGGAAACATGCTAAATATCTACGGCATGATAATAAACATTTACACCACGTTTATCATCAAGTCATATAGTATGAAATATATATATCCAGTGCAGTCGGGCTTGAATTAATATTATAACTTTTTCTCTCTTTGGCTCTTTGCTGAATTTTTCAAGCAAAAGAAAGATAACTCCAAATGAAAACGTCATTTTAGTTGAATCAGTTGAAGGACCAACTACGAGACAAAGGGAAGGAAAAATGATATAACTTTTAAAAAATTAAGTTTCACGCATCAAGCTAAGCATACAAGCATAGTAAAGTCTTGGTGCAATCCATTCGGTAATAATTATAATGCGAAATGGAAAGATTTTACTTACGAGCGCGAATTGACGTAGATGCTTGTGTTAGTGCCATTTTGTAATCGTTTTCTGAGTAACAGTGTCGAATTGAAAGAAGCTTCTAAAAATATCAAACCAGAACACCTCTCAACATGCACATCTTTAAAATCATTGCTTAACAAAGAAATGTTTATCGCTGTTGCTATTTTTCATTACTGTTTTTGAAAGTTATCAGAATTTGATTAACGAATATACCGGAACATACCGGATACAATTCAATCATTTACAAACCTGAAACTCTGTTTTCACTGTTGAGATAAACCCATGATGATCACGTTTAGCTAATTGTAATGATTTTTGATAATCGATTGCTGTTTGGACGCCAACTGGGTCCTTAAACATTTCGTTTAAAGTCAAAAATATTGTCTTGTATTGTTCCTGTAAAAAAATATCCAATTTAAATAACCTTTAAATTTGTTATCAAAATAGAAAAAAAATGTTTGCTGAAATGGATTATAATACCTTTATATATATATATATATATATATATATATATATATATATATATATATATATATATATATATATATATATTAACAAACTTTTATCGCGAATATGCAGGGCATACATTGATTTGCGTAGACAACATGTAAATAATAATAAAAAAAAAGTTATGTTTACATAAGTCTGGACCATATTAATTCTCTTTTCTCTCATTTTTCTCACGTATTCTGCAATGTTCATTTTGGATTGATATTGACCTTCTTCATATAAGGCATCGATTGCTATATATGTTCCTGTTTTTCCAATTCCAGCACTAAGATTATTACAAAAAGGATGTTATAAGGAAGTCTGAGGAAAAACATAAGTAGTTTGCTTTTCTGGACAACAATGACAAATAAAGTTGCCTTTCTCTGTATCTATATGTCAAGCAATATTTTTTTATGTTTCGGTTTATTATAAGTGAAAAAAAAATAAAGAATAAATAAAGTATTGTAATATTCAGTTTTTATACTGCAATGTGTCACATTACTATTTCAGTTTCACTGACAATAAGATTTTACCTGCAGTGAACTCAAGTTGGAACCTTATGGCGGGTAATTTTTGTTCTCGTCACGTGGTTATGGAACAATAAAAGACAAAGCGGATCGGGTGTATCGTGATCCGGCCAGGCGGTGTAATGATACTGGGTGACACCTCTGTTTTCATTTATCTGAATATAAATTTGATGATTTTAAGTGTTCTATCTTAAAAAGATATCTTAAAATATATTATCAATGAACCGATTTGCTTATTACTCTGAGTAATTAAAAGTTGATCATTACATGTGTTTCGAGAACAATATATGATGGATCAGTTAATCTTTTAAATGATATTTCCAACAACAAATATACAAACTATACAATGTTTACATCAATAGCACAAAATAAAATCAGGGTATACATTTGTAGGATTTTATATGAAAAAACAAACAAACAAACAAAAACTACTGACCGTTGTGTGAGTAACATTCAGCTTCCGTATGACGTAATACGCATAATGCCTTTCAGCAACGGTTTTTATTGTAAATATGTCAAACTTTGCGTCTGCCTCTAATTCTGGCCAATACTTGAAACATTTTTCCTAAGATTAAAGCATGATTAAAAAAATTGAAAAATGTACATTTAAGTAAGTCGACTTAAACAAATACATTTATCACCTTAGATCATTCCATGACATTGGTTAACATAACGACCTGCGCCACCCTTTCCTGCCAAAGCATGGTCCAAAAGTCAGATACTGTGTTTTTACGAGGGCCTTAAGAATGAAAAAAAAACAACAAACATTGGTAAATTGACAGGTTGGTGAAAGAGCGAAAATGTAGCAATACAACTATACGTAGGGTTCGTGGCCATATATAGACTTTATTGTTCTTCTTCAGTAGAGGAGCATTGCATGAATATGTTGGAAAATGGTCAGCTTTAATATAAAATTTATCGCATTTCCCTCTACTAAATAAAAGTTTTAGCTTAACAAATCATATTTTTTAAAAACTTAGGTACAATTGATGGGTGCATGCATTTTGTTGACAATCCAACCACCTTAAGGAGGCTTGGGGTCCAAAAAATGTCTTCAAAATTCACCAAATTTGCAGAAATGTTTCATATAATCTTAATTTACATTTTAATATGAAAGACCACATCATCGTTAATTTTTTTCATTTTTTTGCATCTGAAGAAATTGCACATAATGTAAAAACAAATTATTAAAAATATATGAAATATAAATAAAGGCAAAAAACATATCAATAACATCGCAAAAAATAAACACAATAAGAAAAACTTAACATTATGTGGTTTAAAGAAAAATATCACAATTTCACCAAAAAATATATATGTCATACAAATGCAAATATGTAAAACAAAATAGAAGTAGCCACACGATTATTTCATAATTATAACATTATAATAATCAATACATGTGTAATAAGGATTAAGCATTTAAAAAAAATCGATGGCGAAAAAAAGAAACAAATAGAAGGAAAATATCATAACAAATATTAGGAGTTTTACAAGTTACCTCCCTTTGAAAAGCGGAAAAAACAACTGAAATGATATTTTTGCATCTTGTAACCCTTTGTTTACCATCAATTCAATCTTTAAATAATGCTTCACTACCATCATATACCATCATATAAATTTCTTTCAAAAGACAATTTCAGTGCGATGTAAGAATTATAGAACATTTAAGTGAAAATCTTTTTTGTATATAGATAAAAACGCTTTAAAATGGCAGCCACCCCCAGCCTCGTTAAAACATCTTACCTTGCGTTGCAATGTACACTTTCTCTTGTCTAACTCCCTTTGCAATGAAGAAAAAAATCAAATACGATTAAATATGCGTGTTTTATTATTAAAAATATTTTTATTTTCGACTCATGTACTATACTCACATCAATATAATTAGCGTTAATGTAGTCTGGACATTTGGCAACCAGTATAACTCTTGAGTGATCATCTAAAAAATTCATGCAATGATAATAACATCCAACAAGTTGCATTTTCATATATGGATATTTAAACATTAGCTCATCCATATTTAATGGTTCAGTAACTCAAAATATACATTTATCAATCAAATAAAAATTGCTTTGTATTTTTGATGATATGAGAAAAAAACAAGGTATTTGTGTTACTGAAATGTGTTTTTCTTCATGATATAAGTTGTTTGTGAATTTTATACATACAAGCAATAGTGGATTTGAATCTGTTCTTCTTGATATTTTCCGGGCGTTTTCCTATCTCACACGGATAATTTGGTCCGCACAACAAGGTCTATTGTAAATTGTAACCAATTAGTAGCAATTATTTTCAGCTAATCATAAATGCTTTAACATGAATGAATTATTATACAGAAGATTTTCTTTTATGCCCCTTGTTTACATATATACCACTTCTTTATATTATTCATAAATTATATGTATGATAAAGCTAGATCATAAGTAAAAGTCTTGTTGTTTTGTTTTCCAAATTCAGAAGTCTATGTCGAATATAATCTGAATTATTATGTACATGTGTATGCAACATATATTTTCCCAAATATCATCGAATTAATGACAACATCATCCCCTTTGCCCCTAAAGTAGCATTTCCAAAAATAGGCTGGCAAATTCCTGCCTACGTTTATATAACGTATTAATTATATTTCCTTCATCTAATATTTATATATCTTGTTTCATGCATTATTCAAAATGTTCTAGGTAGCAAACATATAAAAGAGAAATACACAGTAATTGTATACATTTTACATACATGATATTCTTTTTTAAAACCATCGTCTTCGTTTTCCGATTTTTCTTTAATCATTTTTTCTAATCTGTTTTCTAAAGTAGTTTCTTTTCGATCCAATTGGTTTTCGTGCATTATGATATACCCATTTATATCAACATCGCTACATGTTAATTTTTCATTCTCTCTCAACATATCCGGCTGATTTTGAAGTTTACTATGTGGTGTGTTTATCAATTCGGATAAATCCTCGTGATCTTCAGTTTCCTTATTTTTATCAAATGTGGATAAATTCAGCATTGTGTTTGGAGAGGCTACCAAAAAAAAAAAGAGAAAAAATGTATCATATACTTATAGATTCGAGTAATTTCATATATTTTTACTCGCTGCTTTTCTCCAACTAATCAACGATCTTAATATACTCACTGCATCTAAGAGTACTGTTTGTCAAATCAATTACTCCGTGCTTGTTGTTCCTACATTTGTCACTACAATATATTAATTAGGATTTTGTATAAAAAGCATTAATTTGACATCGAAACTAAATGAATAATACAATGATATTACACTTTGAATTTGATTTATTATCTTTGCCTAACAAAACATCATTAATAAGCAAAAAAATGTACCTTCTAAAGAGCATTAAGACGACAAAACCAATGCTTATAAGAACAGCAACCGTAGTTATTCCAACGGATAATGGAACCATTTGCCGTGTTTCCGCCCAAAATTGCAATTTTTTTTAAAATTAAGCATGTTTATGTAAACAACAATATAATAGTTAAATTTTTCAAAGAGTATATTTCATTTTATGCCAAATTTATATATTACCAGATAACTTCATTGAAAAAAAAATCACATATTTTTTCATTCCAAAATAGCGCACGATATTAAAAAAAGTACCGTTCTGTAGGAAATACATTTTCCAGTTTCCGGATGACACATTTGATTAACGGAACTTTCATCACATTTTTGTGTGCAATTGATTCCATAGAAAGTTTTCCTGCAAACTGCAAACAAGGAAATAAATATTTGATAAAATAATGTTGATGATGTATAATGACAGAGTTGACAGCTGTATTGGTAAATATTTCTTATGAGATATTTTAAGGATTTTATTATCTATAAAATATGCCTCACCATGCCAATATATTTCAATTCAATATCTATTTTGCATGCAAGGTGTCTAAAAATCTACTGCATTTACCACACCGTAATACACATAGAGTAATTTAACGTTAAACGATGAGTTGTATTATGACGTCACAAACGATGAACGCTGTTAAAGTGTAACGTCAAAAACGAAAATCAGAAGTAATTTTTATGGCTTTTACATGTACAGTGGCTCTTCCATTCATTTGAACATACCCACATGATAATACATTCATTTTAAGGTATACATCACATTGCAAGTAACGCGCGCTATGGAGTTTATATATATACGCGAATATAATGCGGAAGTAGTGGAAACTATAATTGTATTTAAACATTTCGAATAAGCAATTTCCGGTACAGTGTTCATCATTGTTCCATGAGATAATTACATGTACCACAACAATTAAATGATGTACAAGAAAAATAATAGAAGTACATACACTGTTTATATACGTAATGAGATCTTATTTAAAAGGTTCAGATTGTGTTTTGAAAGGGTTGTACAATTCGATGAAAGTCGATCAAGGTCGATTAAAGTCGATTAATCTATCTATCTATCTATCTATCTATCTATCTATCTATCTATCTATCTATCTATCTATCTATCTATCTATCTATCAATATATCTATCCATCTATCTACATGTACCTATTAATTTTATAATGTCTGTCTTTCTGTTTTAACATCTGCATTTCTTAGTGTATTTGTCTGTTTAACAGCTCAAAGAATCTTTGGAAGACTTTAATTTGATATGAGAAACAGACACCATCCACATAATGATCATAAATACCTGAAATTAATTTAAGTAGGAACCAAATGACGTTTAAAAGAATATCCTTTATGATGCATTTCATTATTTACTTAATGAAACGAAGGGAACACTCACCATATACCTCAACCTCACACAGATCGCTGTAAGCAAGACGTGAATTACTGCCTTCTAACAGTATGTCGTTGTAGTAAATGACATATTGTCCATACACAGGGCAGGTTGTGGTGAACACAGCAGGTATGGTATCTTCTGTAAAGCTGTTGTCCTTAAAGCATAAGATTCCCTGCAATCTATCTGTTGTATTAGACACATACACAGAGAATCCCAGAAAATGGTTTGTGAAGGTATTTGAAGAACCTATATCAGAAAAAAATGATAGTTTTACTACTAATAAAGGAAAAGTTTGGAATTTTAAAATATTAAAAGAAAAAAGTAAAAAGGTTAGAAATGAAAAAAAAGTAAGAAAAAGCGAAAAAAAAAAACACCCAAACAACTAAATCATAATCTCTCTGACGAAATTTATGATCTAAAATTTTTTTTAAAAAATTCAGGTATATCTGTGATTTTTTTTAAATATCAAACTAACGGACCTATGAATCTTACACAGAGCTAAATGACACTTTTTTTTATTTTTGTTTCTTATAAATGTCTTTTCTATTTGCGGTTTCTTTATTTTACATATTCCTTCATCGATTTCTTTGTTTATCTTATTCAGTAGATATAGTCATAAAAAAGAAAAAAAACAAAGTTTTAAACATTTAATATGTCATTTCATTTTTAATTTGATTATAATCAATTAATCAACCTTACAGTAAAACAGTAAGTTTACCCCATGTTCTTTAATCTGTCATAAAATAGATGGTGATGTGATGAATGCTGTGAACACTTGTTAGGTTCACCCACCAGGTGGCGGTTTGATTGCCATTTGAAAATGAACACTGACCACCATCCCAACTCAGGTCTGATCTTCGACCATCAACAGCGTTTCTGGCGTGGAATTTGTCGTCTGTGCCTTTTTTCGATATGTAAGGGAACTTTTGGTATGCTGGTTTGTTGAGCGCAATATTAACTGTCAAAACATTACATACTCAAAGCGCTATTATTCCAAAGTGTGAACTAATTTTCGAAAAATATTACATCTAATGACAAATAATTATTTTATACATGGGTTAAACTAAGAATATATATGAAATACATATGCTGCAAAATTGATCTCATACATTTATTAGATGAAAATAAAATAGGAAATAATTTTTAAGTTCAAGATTTACTGCAGTAAGTTAAAAAAAAATCTCTTGTAAAATATAACACTGTACATAAAAATAAGGAAAGCACTACAAACTCAACTTGTAAGAAGTTTCAAAAACAAAATTTAGACCAACTGCTACTTCATTATATTAAAATGTGTTTGATCAACTGTGTTTTAAATTTTTCTAACGTTGCAGAGATAAATTTTGAAAAACATTACCGCTGACTACATTTGAACTTAGAGTGACATATATTTTATGAACCCCCCTTTCTTTGGATTCTGAGGTTTGGGGGATTCATGTCAGTCATCCTAATCATGAACTTTGAATGCTATTTAATCATATACATCACTTATTTTTAAACGTTGCATCGTGACCCATTATTTATGTACATGTAACTAGCTGATCCAACTAATATTTCATGAGAAAATACTCAGAATGTGATCTATACGCAAACCTATTTTTACAAAATAAAAACATGCTAAAAATGTGAGTATTGCGTTTCAACTTGAAATTTGCAATTGAACTTACCATAAGATTGTGCCACTGCAAACTGACAGCAACACACAGTAAAAATGTAAATATACCACAGAATATACCCAAAATATGGGAGCATACTTGCTGAATGATCATATATGACCTACGTTCTTCTAAATACACATAATATAATGAGGGCATATAAAATCTCCTAATTTAGTTGTTCACCAGGAACTCCGATGAACAAGGAACATTTTTTTTTCAATGTTACGCAAAATAAATATTGAGTATAGGCAAATCCATTTGCAAGCAATAGTGCACGCAAACAGATTCGAACCATTAGAACTTATTATTATAATACTTTTCTATTTGTTCTTTAGACAAGTAAAATATGAGAATTAATTGTTTGTTAAATAAGTATTGAGTAGGTATGATAAGGAAGTGTATTTTTTTAACAAACTTCGTAACTAATTGGATATAATTAAAATTGTGACTTAACGTTGGTGTTGTGGTTATTTGCAGAATGTTACCGGAACTGTTTTTCCCGGAAGAGTGCCGTACTACAAATAACATTGAACGGCCCCATCCTTAAATTTGCAAAACAAGTGTTTTTTTTTCTTTTATTATCAATAAAAATAGCATTGACTTAAAAAAAATTAATAACAAGACAAAAGAAAAATAAAACATTAAGTATTTACTACAAGTATATAAATGCATGTGTAAGAATGTTGTTATGATGTTTTTTTATGTAACTCGAAGAAACAGATTAAAGAAGCAGACATGGAATAGTATTTGTTCTGTTTGTACATGTAGCCACAAAAAACGACCACAAAAGAAGTGTTCATAAAAATATATCAAACACTTTCTAATAAAAAATTAACAGCTCTCTCGAGTTAAATAAATAATTACATAAAAAGAGTTCAATAATAATAATAAAATAATAACATGCATGGCTTGATTGCGTTACCATTATAGTAGACAATCTATTAATAATGAATTAAAAAAAACCCACATGCATTAATCACGAAAACTAGCAAAGTGAAATCGAACTTTTGCTACATATATTAAAAGGTTTTTTTTTTTTGCCTTAAATGTTTGTCTTAACAATGTTTTGAAACAAACAATAGCTCTTGGTCTCTGAGTACATGTAACTACATGTATCAGTAGCACATTACTGGTTGTGTATGGTATGTTCACTTGTTTTTATCTAAAAATTTCATCAAAGCGTTGTGTACCATGATGTACTCCTCCTGTAAGTAAATGAATTTAGGACAGAAACTTTGACTCTTTTTTAAGGTTAAACGTAATTCATCATAAAGTAATAAATTGTGTAGATACATGTATCAACATTATTTCTAATGAAATCCTTACCGTGTGTACCAATTATAAGAAAACAATGAATAAAAATACAACTTGTAGCATTCTTATTACCAAGGTTGAGCACAGTTCAGGGCGTCGTGTTTGTAGGAGTCTGACCACAGAGAACACGTCTATCTCCTCGTCCATTGTCAGTTGTTGTATCAGGTTGTATACAGCACAGAAGACACCACATAGAGCAGCACCATCCCTTAGAATAAAAGAGAACATGCAATTGTAATTATAGTTTTTATTTCATAAGATCAGCAATGTTCCGGATATGGTGACAGAAGCTATATTAATAAGATACCAAAAAATTACTGTACAAATAAAAAGCCACATCGGTCGGATTATTTTTGCATTTGTAACCATAAGGAAATCCTGTTCATCAGACACTTTGTTGAATAATCAATTCTAAAGCATACCTTTCCCATTAGATTTATACAGATTTGGCATTTTTGATGAATACAGATAAAGAAAAGATAGCACAGCATGAAGCTCTGCCAATCAGTCAACTGAATGTTAACTGAATAGTCTGGAAAGGTGACTGAATTGCATAACTATGCCATTCAGTCACCTTTCAGTTACCTTTCAGTTGACTGAATGGAAGAGTTTCATATTTCATTGACGCAATTGATATACAATTTACTCAATTAGGGATGTGGATAACACACATCAACACATTATACATCATATTTCGAGCACTACCTGCTGACGACAGTGACCGGGTTGTCTGTTTTAACGTTCTGTACATAGGATACTAAACCAAGAATTTGTGATGTCGTCTGTGGATTGTCCTGTGAAAGGATGCTATTTGGCTCAATTATGTCAACCACCCAAACTTCATCACTCGACTGTTAAAAGAAAATAGTGGGTATTGATATAAAATATCTTAAGATAACCACACTGAGAAGGCTAGAGGAGCACCGATTCCCCTTTCAATTTTATATATGATATGTTTAGCTTCAATATTTTAGCAAGTAAATGAAATTAGTATTATATTAGCATTGCAATTTAAATATCTTCCTCTATGACAAAGATATGTGCTTCATCAGAATATGTATAAAGTCACAAAGAAATGAAACCCACGCAATCAGGCCTTTTTACAAATGTTACAAAAAGAAAGAAAATTCGCATGTAACCTTCTCTTTTGAAATCTCAAGTTTACTGCATTTAAATCCCGTTGACAATTCTTGTTGTTGTTTAATCTTGTAGGGTGACACAGTCTTGGATTCTGTTACAGTCGGTAGCCACTCATTTGCCTAAAAAACACAACAGTATAATCAATAGTTGGCCACAGATTCGAATATGATTATTTAATTTCTGGGCAGATGTAACTTTTAGGTAAACGAAACCAAATTAAATAACTGATGTTGTAAAATTTTCTTACGAACTCCACATGGCAGAGAGGATCCATACAAACAACTACTTTAGATTCATAATCGGTAATCAGTCGTATAAAGTCTATAGAATCTCCTGTGGTCGGATAATGGGTGGCGATAAACGCGTTCTGACAGGTTAAAGACTACAAGAGAAAACATAACTGTTAAGTATCATATTGAAATTTAAGTTTGCTAATTTCATTTTTAAAGTTAGTAAAATAACTTACGGGCAAGAATATTGCGTTAATGTAGTTTCCACGTTTTGGAACACTTGAAGGCAAGAACACAACGTACTTGTCAACTAAAGCATAAAAATGGTATCAAGTGTACATTTTTTGAAAGCGATAAATAAAACAACAGAGTAATAATTTATAAATGATGTGATTACTCTTTCTTTTTATTTACATCAAAATAAAAGAATTTACAAAACAATTTTTCTTACGGGGGAGAATCGACGTTGAAACTGATTTGTACTGCAATGCCATTTTGAAATCGTATTCTGAGTACTGATGTCGAATCGACAGAAGCCTCTATAAAATATTACAGAAACTCGTTTAAGATGTATTGCTTTTCAAAAACTCTTACTGTTTAAATAGATAGATCTGTTTTTTTCGAAAGATTTTCAAAAGTAATTATGATTGTTAGTTAAAAAATTCTCATTTTTTTTTGCAAAATAACAAATAAGCGTATTTATTCACCCACCTGAAACTCTTTTCGTAATGATGACACATATGCAGGATGCTTATTGTTTGCCGATTGTGATTTAAGAAAGAACTCATTTGCTGTTTGAACGCCAACAGGGGCTTTAAACATTTCGTGCAGAGTCACAAATATTGTCTTGTATTGTTCCTGTAAGCACAGTATACTGTTTTGAAAAAAAAATAATGAGAAAAAAGTTTCATATACTTCTTTTTAAAGATCACAGAAAATAGGTATTGTTTAATATGCTCATAATTGCACACATACAACATATTTAAGAAGATTTATAACGTTTCTAACCGCCAAAATGTTTTAAATGATATACATGTATACAACAATGACAAGGTTATGTTTACATAAGTTTGGACCATATTCATTCTCTTTTCTCGCATTTTCCTCACGCATTCTGCAATGTTAATTTTAGATTTTTGTTTGCCTTCTTCGTATAAAGCATCAATCGCAATATAGGTTCCCGTTCTTCCAATTCCAGCACTACATTGATATATATATAAAAAATAATCGATATGAGTATATTTGGTACGCAAACGTCAAGCACAGAATATAGATATGTCATAGTGTTATTGAATATGTTAATAAAAGAAAAATGTTTGTTTCAAACATTTTTCATACAGACCCTTGTCAATTTTGAGGATAAGATTGCATATAATATGTGTTGTTTTCTTCATATTTGGGCAATTTGAAACAAAACTACAAAAACCTAATAAATGGGTTCTATTGAAATCGATTAAGGAGAAAACTTTCAATATTTTGTCATAGACAGATTATTTTTTACCCAAATCAAAGGAACAACAAGAGGCCCATGGGCCACATCGCTCACCTGAGGAACAATAGGTATGATAAAATCAGCTTAATGGAGTCATAATACAAACTATTTGGACAATGTACAATAATACATGTAGATCCTGTATAAATAAAATCCATTTTCCCCTGGATATTCTTATGTTTATAATCATTAGTCCCCTTTCTGACAGGATGATTTTATAGTCATATCATATGTTGAGTATTGCAGTTCTCAAAAAGATTCTTAACAATAGTTTATATATCGGATATAAACGTACATCAAACTCTTAACCTTCTCGTGAGGCCAAAGAATTGTCCTGGGGCCAAAGTCTTAATAATTATAAAGAATCATCTGGCTGATTAGTTTCTGAGAAGATTTTTAAAGATTTACCCTATATAACCCTTTGTTAAACTTTGACCCCCCATTGTGGCCCCACCCTACCCCTGAGGATCATGATTTTCACAACCTTGAATCTACACAACCTGAGGATGCTTTCACACAAGTTTCAGCTTTCCTGGCTGATTAGATTTTGAGAAGAAGATTTTTAAATATTTACTCTGTTTATTCCTATGTAAAACATCGACCTCCCATTGTGGCCCAAAACCTACCCCCAGGGGTCATGATTTTCACAAATTTGAATCTACACTACTTGAGGATGCTTCCACACAAGTGCCAGCTTTCCAAGCTAATTAGTTTCTGAGAAGAAGATTTTTAAAGATTTACTCTATATAATCATATGTTAAACTTCGATCCCCCATTGTGGCCCCAACCTACCCCCAGAGGTTATTATTTTCACAACTTTGAATCTACACTACCTGAGAATGCTTCCACACAAGTTTCAGCTTTGCCGGCTGATTAGTTTCTGAGAAGAAGATTTTTAAAGATTTACTCTATATATTCATATGTTAAACTTCGATCCCCCATTGTGGCCCCACCCTACCCCCGGGGGTCATGATTTTCACAACTTTGAATTTACACTACCTGAGGATGCATCCACACAAGTGTCAGCTTTCCTGGCTGATTTGTTTCTGAGAAGCAGATTTTTAAAGATATACTGTATATATTCCTATGTAAAACTTCGATCCCCCATTGTGGCCCCACCCTACCCCAGGTGGTCATGATTTTCATAACTATGAATCTACACTACCTGAGGATGCATCCACACAAGTGTCAGCTTTCCTCTGGCTGATTAGTTTCTGAGAAGAAGATTTTTAAAGATATACTGTATATATTCCTATGTAAAACTTCGACCCCCCCCCCCCCCCCATTGTGGCCCCACCCTCAGGTGAGCTAAAAGATTAAGTTTACAATACAATAAGTTGTTAAAGTTGGTTTCTGGAAGAACAGACTTTGAACATTTTCTTAATAAATATTGACAATTTTTTTACTTTTTTAATCTTTAGTTTTTAAGATCTGTGTACAAACATAAAATTGTGAGCAAATCTTTGTATCTTGCTTACAATTCGAAGCTAAACACTCAAATATGGCTAGTAAATAGAAATTGTAAACAATTAAACACAAGAAACATGCACTATAACAAATAAAGAACGCAATTTATTTTTTCAAAATGAATCATATATATATATATACATGTATATACCTACATATTTCCGTCAGCGATATCAAACTCTATTTCAACTGAATAAACTCGAGAAAATGTCGAGCATCTCAACAAAATCTATTGCATTAATCTACCATTACGCAAAAGAAAATGCCGAATTACCGATAGAAGGAATTGTATTTCAGTACCCCTACATCAGATTTTGCTTAATTTGCGCAGGTAAACAGTTAACTGTTTGATTTACCGAAGTATCTGTTTGAATTGATACGTAAAAATCACGAAATACCTGTAGACGATAGTTTCCAGGTTTAAAAGCGTAAATAATGAAAACGAAACGAAAATCCGAACAAGCTAATACCAACACACTTGTTTGATCCTTGTTGGAACAATTAGAAAATTAATTAATAAACAATAAAAACAGAGGGAAATGCACTTTAGTACATTGCTAATGCATCAGATTTTATCATTTTCGCAGGTAAACATTTACCGAAGTCTATATTCCAAATACAAGGCGATTGTTTCTCAAGTTAAAAAGCAAAATGAAACGAAAAAATGAAAACAAGCTAAAACCACCATCACAAGTGAAAATGACAACGCGTTGAAATATTTAACCTCAATTTACTTCACAATAATCGGCACCAATGTTATTTCCATGTTTCATAGATTATATTCGCACGTGAACTGTTGCACAACAAACTGCCAGCTTCAAACAAAGAACCTCGTTTTCGAGATGCGGTAGACTGGCGATGCCTGTCATAAGACCAGTCTATCGCAATGAATTGCCAGTCTACGATATATGGAATAACGAGCCATTCTTTATAAGTATTTTCGCAATTATCTCAAATTTGGAACAGAAATCGCCTATAATTTTTGCAATTTATATTTTCCTTTCCCTAAGGATGATTTATGCTAAATTACGTTAAGATTAACTCGGTAGTTCTTGAGAAGAAGATTTTTAAAAATGCACCCCCCTTTTTCTACAGTTTCAAGGTTTTCTCCGCTTTGAATACAGATCGGACTTTTATTTCTGCAATTTATATTCGCCCTCCCATAAGGATGCTTTGTGCCAAATTTGGTTGAAATTGGATAAGAGGTTTAAGAGAAGAAGTTCAAAATGTAAAAAGTTTACAGACGGACAGACGGACAGACAGACGGACGGACAGACGGACGACGGACAAAATGTGATCAGAATAGCTCACTTGAGCTTTCAGCTCAGGTGAGCTAAAAAGCAAAAGGGGAGCGTTTTCAGAAGAAAACTTTGAATTTTTCCATACTATTGAATGCACGTCGTTAGAACAATGACGTATTTATAAATGTCACGCAATTAAGCAAATGTGCTGAAAAGATATCTTCGAAATTAAAACGGGAATTACCTGCAGTGGACTAAAGTAGGAACCTTTAACTGGCTTAATTTCGTTCTTGTCACGTGGTTGTGGAACATCAAGAGACAAAGCGGATTGGGTGTACCGTGATCCGGCCAGGCGGTGTAATGATACTGTGTGATTGTTCTACACTCATTCCCCTGAATATATTGATTTAAAAATCGTCATCTTAATTTCAAATGTTTAGAAAGATATTTAGAGATTAAAAAGTCTTTATTCCTCAGCAATGTTTGAAAAATCTTACTTAATATCCGAAAAAAATGGTTCGTATTACGAACATTTGCATTTACATTATAGTTCATTGAATCGTGCAAAATAAACATTTCATTTCGTTTTTCAGCTAAGCAGTTGATTTAGCATTTAACGTAATAGTATCTGTCATGAATGAAGAACCATCGTCGCTTCAACGGGACGTTTTAGACTAATTTCATATTCTAAATAACTTAAACAAAAATGTAAATATAGGGGAATCAGTATATCGATAAGTTTTCTTTGCATTGTGAAAATAGCTTAGAGATTGATTCCTTATTTGATACAATTTTTTTTCGATTGCTTTTGTCATTTGCAATAAAAGACATATCTCATCTCAATATTGGTGTTTGAATCATTTTCTTTACTCACAAAAACTTCGCTGCGGTGAGTTTTCGCAGCATGAGAAAACACTAATAATTACTTTTTTAATCGCCAGAATAAAGAGAATAAAGATTATTTCTGCTATTGTGTTATCAACGTTGAATAAACATATAACATTACCGCTTTAACAATATTTGAAAATATTGTTGAAAATACCGAACCTTACAATGGTTTTATTTATGCCGATATTCTCTATTTGTTTCTATAGAAAGAAAACACCCTTTTAGAGATACGATTGTATATATACAGATACAGTCAAAGTTTTAAGAAAATCAAACCTGTTTAATATTCGTCAATCGCAGTACACGGATGCTGTAACAAGCGTAGTGTCGTTCTCTATCTGTATGTAATGTTAACATGTCACAGGCCATGGCTTCTTCTAAATCTGGCCAATACTGGTAACATTTTTTCTACAAAATTAAAAGTCATTTTAAAGAAAATACATTACTTTTACAGTTAGTAGTGCATGAAGAAAAACAGAAAGAAAGAAAGGGAAATAGTTAATGCCACTTATTACCTTTGACCCTTCAATGAGATTCGTAAGCATGACAATTTGTTCTACATGTTCTTGCCAAACCATTAACCAAAAGTCTCCAACCGTGTTTTGAGTTGGGCCTGTTAAAAAGATATACTTACATTTCACAAGAAAATTAAATTTATAATTTATGAAATAATATTAAGATAATAGTCATAAATAATTACCTTGTGTTGCGATGTAGCGATTTTCTTGGTAAATACCCTTTGAAACGCAGAACGAGCTTTGAAACATTTATAGGTAAAGCAAACTGTGTTTCATTAGATTGATTTTGGCGATTATTAGATTTCATTACTTAATCACACTTACGTCAATATAATTTGCATTGATGTAGTCCGACTCTTTGTTTACCAGTTTTACTCTTGAATGGTCATCTAAAAGGTTCATTGTTTGATCAATAATGAAAGGACTATGTGCAGTATGGTCAAATATCTGCCCCCTATTTCAACCAATTTTTAAATAGTGTCGTATAAAAATAAAATCTTCAAAAATCATTGCATGAAGGATGCCTATAACTTTAATCTTGATTTTAGTCATCATTGCTCATTCACTTTTTATCTATGACGTCACCAAAATGACATATTTCCCGCAAATTTGCAAACAAATGAAAATATTCTCATTTTTGCTGTATATTTTGCATTCGGAAGTATAGAGCGCAGGTCTGCTCAAGTGCGATTTTAACATATTTTTCTCCTCAGATAGTTATACACATTATACTAAAAAATTGTACTTGAGCAAGCCTGCGCTCGATGTTTCCCAGTCGAAAAACCATCGGAAAACACCCATATTTTGTTAAAAAAACACATCAATTTATCAAAATAATGCAATCTTCATGACGTCGTTTCTACTTTATGACGTCACTGTGGGGATAACCTTTAACACCTTTATTTCCAATATGATTTTAACTATCTTTCACCTTATTTTTAAAGCTCTTTCTAAAACTTTGACTTTGGGGGCAAAAAATGCATAAAACCGCACTTAGTCCTTTCTTTCATTGTTAGTTTGTTCTTTTTAGTTAATTGACAATTTAGTTTATGTATTTTGATGTTATCTATTTAAAAGACAGTTTATACTTACATGGAAATGTCGTTTTGAATCTGTTCTTTGTGAGATTTTCAGGAAGTTTTCCGATATCACAGGGATACCTCTCGCCGTATAATAAAGTCTGGTATGTATTTATATATATATAAGCACAAACATTGCAATAACTCTCAAATTGACATGTACCTGCCCATAGTGAATGATATAGATATTTGTTTTCCCTTGGACTGAAATGTCACATTTTCATTGGTTTAAACGTAGCACGTGATTGCCTCATATATCTCTATATTTGTTCTGTGAGAAATAATATTAGGCAATATGGCCGTCATTGGTCGACGCTTCGCTTACTCATTTCGACATTTCATAGTATTTAATACATAAACCGCATGCCGTAAGTTCTTAAAGTATTTGGAGTAGTTGCCCTTTGAAATTCTTTAAAATTAGAGTACTGTGGAATCATTAAATTTCGTGGGGGCCAATTTTCGTGGATTGCTTAAATTTTACAGGATCGTGGGGACGTAATTTCGTGTATTCTTTTAAACCTACGGAGGAAATATGACTTTATTGCCATAATTTAATAATTCGTGGAGGATGTTAATTCGTGGATGAGAGGTACCCACGAATTCCACGAAAATTGAGCCACCACGAAATCTAATGATTCCACAGTAGTTGCCCTTAGAATATTGACGTCACATTGTTTTGTCTGGAGCAGAACAAAATGGCAGCGTCGAAATTTGCTCAAATCTCTGCAGAGGAAAGGGAGAAAACATTTAAAACTGAATAGCAACAAAACATTGTAAGTAAACATGGGTGAAGCAAGGATTTTTAAAGAATATTTGAAAGGTGAGATTGAAAATTTTGAAGAGTTTAAATGAGTTAAATTGGACGAGATGTTAGGCATCTTGTATACCAGTATACATAGCTTTACGTATTTGTGAATAAATATGTCGGTTGATAGTCCTCGGGAAAACAAAACACTTATTAGGTAAGTTACTGACTCACTACGGAAATATATTGGGTTGATCAATCTCATAGACGGCTCGGCTTCGCCTCGCCATCTATGAGATTGATCAACCCAATATATTTCCGTAGTGAGTCAGTAACTAACCTAATAAGTAATAATATAAGGCAGAAAAATTCACTTTTGTTGGAGCTCGACCTTCCGCCCCGACCGAGGCTTGAACTCACGACCTCTGGAACCCATTCTCCTAGCAGTGACTAGCATTCACTATGGGCAGGTACATGTCAATTTCAGAGTTATTGCAATATTTGTGCTTATTGTATATGTTTGTATCTGTGCAATGTGTATCGTTCCGATCCTCTACAAATTGCCGTTTAACTGTATTCCACCTGTATCTCAAGCTACTGTGTAGTGCGCGGCCAGCGTGCTAGGTTCTGTTCGTTATCGAAAGCAAGATTTTTTGTCTTGCCTAGATAGCCGAGTGGGGAGCGCGGTTGCCGCTCACTGCTAGGAGAATGGGTTCCAGAGGTCGTGAGTTCAAGCCTCGGTCGGGGTGGAAGGTGGAGCTCCAACAAAAGTGAATTTCTCTGTGCTATATATATATATATATATATATATATATATATAAAGGTTGCCCTGTGTCTGATTACATATGTGTATATAAAAAAATCAAATGACTCCAAGTCACTATGAATTTAAATCATAATATTCAAACAAAGTTTTTTGTAACCAAGCTTAAAAAAGCAATAGCTAGCAAAATTTATTTAAACACTGATTATTATTATTATTAATTTTAAGACACTTATTCAGAAATAAATGATCGTGTGTTTCATTAAGAACTGGATATTCATTATAAACATATATATATAATGCGTTTGAATGATGTAAATTCTGCGTTTCTGTAGTTTTTATGAATTTAATTGCATTTACAAGTGCAATGTGCATTTACATACCGAATAATTCTTCTTAAACTCGTCATCTTCATTTTTTGAATTCTCCTCAATTACATTTCCCAAGTTAGCTACTGCAATATCAGGGATTGGTTTTTCATTTACATACAAATCTCCATACGGGTTTTCCTCGTGTATTTTTTCGTCGATATCGACATCGTCATCTATTTTCTTGCTCTGGCTAACTTTCTGTGTTTGTTCAACGTCTTTGCTAAATGATTTGGAAAACCCTGGCTGAGCAAGACCATCTTCTATGTCAATTTTAAGACATGTGATAGACGAATGAAGCCTTGATTTTGGAAAACCTTAAAAAAATATATAATTATGCATTTTAAAAAAGACAACTATTAACGATATTTTTCAAATCTGAATGCTTTAATTTCTAATTGAATGTGCGTGTAGAAGGCGGATGTTGGCTTTGTGAGAATTTGTAAGCACAAATATACATGTATCTAATCATTATTATATATTTTATTCCGTTAATTTGAATTTGCGTCTTGAGCATTAAAACTTTTTTTTAAAATTCAAAATAAAAGATTTGAAGGCAACAAAATCATATGTAAGTCTGATTTTATGAAACCTTTGAAATATGTTTGTGAAAAATAGACAATTTATAATGATCTGATAATAAAAGAGTTACATGAAAAGTCATAACCAATTGTATACAGATCTCATGATTGTAAATTAACATTGCTATACAGAAAAATAAGGGGGGAATTAAAACCAATCAAGCTCTTTGTTTCTATTCGTTGTTTTATTTTATTACAATTTTATTGTATTCTTTTTCTTTTTGTGTAAAGTTACCTTTTTTTAAAGGATAATGGAGTTGTAATCTCAAATTGTAAAAATACAATTGAAAACATTTTGTTTTTACTTACTGATTTAAATGACAACATCAAATAAATCTAGTGAGGAAAAATATAGGTGATTTATAAAAGTTGTATATGCCCTTTGATTTGATAATTTAATTGGATTCTTCATACTTGTCGGCAGAAATGTTTAACTCGGAAAAGATAAATTTCTCTAGTAAAAAAACCGCAAGTTTTCCTACCTTTCGGTCTTGTTATCGTCAAACTTTCCTCTTTGCGTTTTGTTTCCTCATTGTTTCCCTTGGTACTTTTAGTCCTTTTATACATATAAAACTCATTCCAATACATTATAACATTTGCCAAATATAGGATATTTTTCTTTAATCTCGATACTACTGTATTTTTATTTATGTTTTAATAAAAAAACAAAAAGTTTTACTTATGCATTTTCATTAAATCAAAAAAAAATATCAGGTACACTGTAGTTTCATAAAACAGCTTCGGCCTCAGAAAGTTTGAATGTCTTAGTTTCCTTGTGACATTTTTATGTTGTTTAAGGTAGAATTATTATTGCCTAAAACATAGAAGGCTACTTGTAAATTCAAAATTGTATTTAAATAACACGTGAATTAAATGTTTAAAAGCCATACACCAAACAAACATTTATAGTATACAATCATGCATTAAGTAAAAATATCAGAGCAAATTTTAATTATTTTTCTTTTCCTCAACTGCTTTGAATCAAGTCAATACATACCTTTTGTACACGATTGTTACAGTAACAGTGGTTATTAATATGATGAAAGAGGCGACAATCCCGCCAATTATAAGAATAAATGCAGATCCGGTGGTTTTATCGTCTTTGATAGTATGAGCTGGTTTTTAAAGAAGAACATAGTAACCTAAGTACACACTCACTGAAGTACTCTAACCAGTTTGTTTTAATAAATCGTATATATAAATAAATAAATGCATGTTGAATGGCAACTTAAGAAATTATTGCACTTAATCCGTTGATTACATTATTACATATTTTAATCAAACCTAAGGTATATCTTCAGAGCTAACCTGATTTTTATTTATAGGAGTATCAATAGCGTTTGAGTAATTAACGCTCGCATATTATATTACGGGGTTTTTATTTTCTAATGCCAACTGTAGCAACCCAGCATATAGGAAAATGTATTAGGTTGATTTTTGATAGACATCGAATAATTTGGGTTTTGCAAAATATTGTATAAATTAAGGCCGTTCGACATTTACGATGGCATTATATTTCAATATATTCAAATGTAACATAGGTCACATTTAACTGTTTGACAGTACATGAGGTCGCATTGCAGATTTAGGGATATTCTTTTAGTGAAGTTTGTCTTCTTTTTTGAATGTGATTTCGATTGATGATATTAAATGAAATCAACTTTTCGAAAACTTAATTTGTTTTACAACGCTTTATGAACTTTTTTAACAACGATTGATAAACGAGTTCTTTATCTTATATTAATATCTCTCGTTGGTACAGATGTTATTGCGAGTGGTCATTGATGTGGGAGGAAGCCGAAGTACCCGGTGAGAACCCACGTGTCCAAGCGAGAGACCGCCATACCCTACCACATACAATCACTGTCGATCAAGGGTATCAAACGCGGGTCGCAGCGGTAAGAAGCGAGTGTATTGCCCACTGGGAAACTTGGACATCCAAATTAAATTAATGGCTTCACGAGTTTTAATGTTAGGACTAATTTTGCAAATATTCTGTTTACATACTTTTGTAACAGTTTTGTCCCTGATATCCTGGAATACAGTTGAGACAGTGGCCTGTGTTAATGTCACATTTTCCTTCCTTGCAGTTCACTGGACACATCAATGTACAGTTCTTCCCATAGACTCCAGAATCGATGCAGCCTAATATAAGTTAGAGATCTTACTGTAACAGTTTAGAGGATGTTTGAAAATACCAAGACACTAATAATGATTATTAATTTGACTATTTTTAAAAAAAGATGTTTCTACAAAAAACTATTTTTTTTAAATATTGACAATGATCTCCGCCAATCTTACCATAGACTTCAACTTCACAGAGTTCATTGTATGCAAACGGCGAATAGAAATTGGGATATCCTTCATCCGGTCTCCGTTCGTTGTAGTAAATGACGTAGCGTCCATAGACAGAACAGTTAATTTTCTGGTCTTCTGATAACATGCCATGAATAGTGCTATTATCATGAAAACAGAGATGGCCATCTTCCTTTGAAGTTGTTTTAGAAACGTACAAATAAAATCCTGCCATTCTTGATTTGTGTACTGTTGGCTCTTTATATAGAATATATAAGTATTTGATTGGAATTATTTTTATCAAGCTCGTGTTTGACGTATCATTATGTCCTTTATTTGTTTATTGATACGTTTAACTTTCCTCTACGATTTGTTATCAAGTTACATGTGTATTGTAAATTTTACGATACATAATTTTAAGTCATACCTGGTTTATTATCAGTCCTATAGTAAATATCGATGTGACTGATGCTGACCACACTACCAAGGTCGACTCTCCATGTAGCGGTGCTTTTGTTATTGGCTGATGTTGTACATTGATCTCCTTGTAACGATCGATCAGAGTACAAACCGTCAACAGCATTATTACCATGATAGAATCTGTCGTCTGGCCAAGGATGTTCTTGCCAAGTAGGTTTGCCAAGTGCAATATTCTCTTCAAGCATAAGCCACATATACATATTACAGAATACCATGAAATATTTGAATACACATTCAACGTATTGATATGTGTTTTCAATGATTGAACTAGTTTTATGCTGTCTTACTAAGTATCTATTTATGACAATTTTAAATAAAACGAGTAATACGTACATGTAGAATTATGGATTAATTAAAACATACCAAGAACCAAAAATATAATAAACATAAATATATAAAATCTACTTACTAAAGCAAAAAGCACGTGTTGCTTGCAGCAACACACAAAAGTTAAACATGTGCATCGTTTTTAAACTTGAATCTAAAAACAAATGAGACTTAATTATTAATTACCAAGTATAATCATTTAACAGGACGGGAGAAAGTTGTTGTCTTCTTTGTTTACGCCTTTATGTTATAAGTGTTCCTTCTTACCAAAGAACTATAGAATGCATTAAAAATATAATAAAAATAAACTAAGACGTAGTTTTTTTTTTCTTTTCGACCACTTGTTTAACGTTTCTCTTGAATCTACTGACCGACTTTGGTAACTTAAAATGTTAATGCAACCCAGTGAACTCACACATGTGATATTTCTTTTTCATTTTAAGTATAAAAATTATCAATTTTTTGTTTAGACACAATTTGTTTTCCTTCTACTGATGTAAAAAACCCTGATATATTACGTTTAAAAACTGAATTGATTGATAAGCATTGAATGAAATGATCTTTTAATCTACAAAAATTATATCCAGTATTGATGTGCACTTTTGCACCTAAAGTAAATCCATAATTAAAAAAAAAAAAGTATCGTTTAAAATTTCATAAAAACAAAAGAAAAAAAAAATGTTCTTTGATTTTAAGAAAAAAAACATGTATTGTTTAAGAGGAATGTCGCTTTTGTTATGCTAATTGTTCCCAGCCTGTTACATTAGTTAAAAAATTGCATTAAGTGTGTATTTTTGACAACGAAATAAGAGTACCCATTAACATGTTTCTTACTCATATTCTACTGAAAACAAACTTCCTTATTATACAACTTGTTCTATTCAATGATGTCTTTTTTATGGAAAAGACGCATACCTACCCAACTTATGAAAGAGACCAGAAACTAATGTATAATTAGAAAAATATGTCGATGATTAATATTCAGTATAATCATATTATTTGAAAGAAACAACTTTATTTTGATAAAAAAGAAGAGATTTTATAAATACAAAACTCTCAATATTTATTAGTGGGTTATCTTTTTTCTTCTTTCCAAATACACATAGATATTCTTACTATATGTAGATATAATTCGAAAAATTTCGGCTCATTTCGTAACTTTCATCAATAAACAAGGTATGGTTATACTAACAAATCAATTTATAGTATATTTACATAAAAAAAAAAAACATAAGTCTTCAAATTAATGTTTGCGACAGTTACAATAATTTAGGCAAATTTGATCAATTAATATTAAAAAAAATAGAAAAATGCTTTAGATCTACTTGGTGATTCATTCAAGCTGAATATTCACATCTTTGATAAAAGGTACACAGTGCACAAAGTATGCAATTATGACCTGTTTTGCTTCTTTTAACTCCACTTTTACAACCATATTATAGTCTGTCCCAAGATATTCATGCAGCACATTTGGATGATTTTTAATAAAAATACACTTACCTGTGAAAGAAGTGCAATTGAAATAGTTGAAAGGGATATTTTCCAAGATAATTTCATTGACACATTAACATCTTTCACTCGGAAAAATTCACAGGAACGAAAAAAGATTCCTTACGGAGATTTATAATGGTGAATGTTTACATTCTTTCTCCATTCGGAATACACTCGGAATACATCGCGCAATTTTTTAACGTTATCATCCGGGCTTGCTGCAATACAAAATCTCCGTAGACATCACATTTTTTTTGCATTGTATTGAAACCTGATAAGCTAACAGGGGCGTTTTGACTGAGAAATCTTGGAATGTTTTTATACTTTTGAATGAACATCGTTTGAATCCTGAGGTATTTATAAATATCAAGCAATTAAGCCAAATGTGAATCCAAAATATCTTGGGACAGAGTATAGTATAAATCATTGACTAATAAGAATTATGTTTGTTTGTTGGGTTTTTTTTTTTATCAGTATACTAAAATGTTAATCTTGCCACTTGATATTGTAAGAAATAGATTACAAATATGTGTTATATCAGAATTTTCCTAATTGTAGCATTATTCAAAAACTGAAACGCATAGGCTAGTTGAGAACGATGCGATGATTTAAACGAAAACACATAATACAGAAATATCGCTTTCGAATTTGCAAGTATAAGGTAAAAAAATAAGATTTAAGCGTATCATCACCGTACATATAAGTGTTAAGGCTTGCAATCTATTCATTGAATTAAATAAAAAACAATATATATCCTAAAAATCTTACCATTAAATATAATATTAGGTATCCATTTTAAGAATCAAGACCAGTTGGCTGATATCTTCTTTTTAAATGCAACAAGGAAGTTTATTTGAAGACAGACTTTAATAATATAGTCGTGTTATGAAACCCTAAAATAACTTCAAAGTGGACACTAATAGTTAAATTAAGAAAAAATGTAGGCTCTTTTAACAAATACATGCACATGAAAAAAAAAAAGCACATTTATATCAAAACGTTTGCGTTGTTTCATATTTAAGCAATAATGGTAAAATGTGTTTACAGAAAAACAATATTTTTTTTTTTCTGTTTTCAAAGTCGGTTAAGGTTTTGCGTGTTTCTAATTCAAATATTAAAGTTAGGGATAAAAAATCAATTACAAGAATTAAGAGAGGGGGTGCAAAGACGCTACCCAATCAAAATATCAAATTCTTCAAGTGTTTTTTTAAAAGAAGCATGAACAATGAGAACGGCAATATATATGTTATTTTCTGTTGAAATGTAAAATATTATTTTTTTTTTTCATTTATAAAAAGATGCCTAAAGCATAGGAGTAATGTAATCTATCTCCCAAATAACAATACTGTGCACATTTTTCTTAGACATTCAAAAACTGACCAGGAAGGAAAAGGTTCAAGTATATCGCTATCCCTTACACTACTGCCCATATGTCCCTTACGCATAGTTCAATCATTCATGCAGGAAAGACTCACCAAACAGGGGGCATTTTTTGCCGCCTTTCAGGAAGACCATTCACTAGGTACCAAGTTGCATCCGTTTTTAATTTAGCACTCAAAAAATTGGGGTTAAACAACCAATCCTACAAACCCCATCCTTTCCGCATGGGGACAGCATCCGCTGCTTGGGTCTCAGCACCAGCGCACATGATATTGCTAGCAAGGGGAGATGGAAGTTTGTGATTTTTTTTCGAGAAAACTGACGGACTTGCGTATGACGTCACATATTTGGTTGAGGTTACTTATATCCAAAATGCCAAAGAGCCTGAGGACACTGATAATACATGTACTAAATCCAGGGCAAGACCCATTTGAATCTTGAAACAAGCTTATTTGCCCTTCGATAACTAAACTTAACCCTGAATGGTTAAATCCTATTAACAAAGTTACCATAGTATACTAGTATGTTATTAAAGGCAAAAAAAATTTAGATACAAGTAAAAGTAAACGTATTGTATGACAAGGACTAATGGATATATTATTTTTGATATTCTTTCATTAACAGTAGCAAAAAAAAAATCCACTTTACAAAAATTATATAGATTATAAATACCATATACCATACACCGTTAAACATGAGGTCAAACATGAAAAAAATAAATTTTCTTTAATTTGAAAAAAAAAATGATTTCAGTTGCTGTTTTGAGTCAAAAATAAATCTTTGATTGTGAGTTATATGGAACGAGTTAAAAGACAAACATGTAAGGCTTTAATTGTTTGGGTTCTCGTTAACTTTGTGTATTGCAATAATTAATCAAAATAAATTGAATATCAAAAACATTGACCGTAGTTTGGACTGAAACATTGTCAAACATGTTTCATGAATCTGACTTTCATTTACAAAAAACAATCATTTACTTCTTTCAATATCTTTCAAGTTATCAAACACAGTTGTCAAGTGTTTGACAAAATGAGCTTGTCAATGTGTACATTTCTGCTGAATTTTTCCAAAAATGACAGTGTTTGACCTTGGTTTTTTAACAAAGTAAATATAGCCGATTGCTCAGTTGTACTTAAATTTTTTTTTATCATCTGTGTAAACTAAAACATAATTCTGAAATATAAACCATGAAATGATATAATTACATTGGGTCTTTTTAGTACGTGTCCTAATCTTAATTGCTTGTTTAAGTGCAACATCAAAAGAAAGAATATATTCTCTTGTGTTTTCCTAAAGCTTCATTACACTTATCATTTAAGTATCAACTGAAGTGTGCAGCGCTTCTGAATAAACATTTGCTTAATCTTTAAGAGGATCAAATGCATGCACGACGATTTGTATATGTGTTACTTCCTTTTACAACAGCTGAAACAATAATGCGAATTAGTTGACGTTTAGAAACATGCAATTAGAACCTGGACTCGATAGAAATAAGTGAACAACTTTAATATTTGAAATTATATCAATTAAAAAGCAATGACGTAATTAACAACCTAAATGCGTTAATGCTGGTCATAATTTTCTATCACTGCATAATATTTTGGTTTAAATAGCAATAGAAATATGTATATTTTAAGCATGACTAAACATAGCTGCAGATCTGTAGCTCTCTGGTTGAAAAAATTCGGATAGACAAACCAGAGAGCTACAGTTCCAAGCGTTGTAAATACCTCCGATTTACGCCGCCGTTTTTTTGTCGCTCGCTTCGGGAATTATATCCGACTTTAAAAGCATTCCACCGCCTAAATAATTGGATTTATTAATTAAACATATATTTTACCCCAACTCTGGTCACTTTGTTTTCCTTTCAATGGTTCCGAACGGCCATCCTTCGCCTTGGAATGTCATCGTTTTAAAAAACTCGCCTTATGACAGCTATGTTTACCTAGTAGCGAGATCTGATGTGGAAGTTATTAGTGAATATGAAGTAGATGCCATTCCTCTTCCACAAGACAATTCTTTCCTAAATGATCAAATTGAGAATGGAAATCAGAGTATGTGATAAAAATTTGTAATTCAATTTTACAAACATTTTTTCTTTAGTGTCATATATAGTGATAAATGTCCATTGCCACAACTTTTAAAAGGTATAAATGTGATTTTGTTTACATTTGTGTCTCTTTAAATATCTAATCATAACTTGAGTTTATTGACTTGCCTTTAACAGATCCAGGTTATAGTGTGTGCTGGGATAATATATATATATATATATATATATATATATATATATATATATATATATATATAATTGCAGGCTTTCTTGATTACAATAAGTAACTATTTTGATAGGTAAATCTTGGAGTTATTCAAGAGAATCCATCCTCCGCTCGTGGAACACTTGAAATATTAAAGTATCTCCATAAGTATGTACCAATTGGACAGAATGGACATCCATATCCAATCCTTTGTCATGGAGACCAGCTAAGTGTTGAAAGAATGGTAGAAGCAAAGCTGTCAATGGCCTTTAGTGAGGATGAAACAGATCAGCTTACTGGACTTATTCCAAGACCACAAGGATTTCATAAAAGATGCATAATACTTCAAGATTCAATGAACATGTTGTTTAGTGGGAGCACAGTGGGAGATAGGGGTTCTCTGTTTCATATCAAGAACAGATTTGGCTTCCGTACAGTGAAGAAAAAAATCTCTGACTGTGTTAACTCTGCTGTGGATTTCTTCAATTTTGTTACAGAAGGAAGTGTTTGCATGATTGTCTGTAATATTTTGAACATTGATAACATTGATGTGAACTCTGATGTCATACCTGAGAATGGCACTGAAAGACAGGAAATGTTCGAAGACATCTGTAAAAGAGTGGTTCAACTCGTTTGGCCCAAGATAGATATGAAGTCTATACAGCAGGCTGCAGAGGGTGATGTAGTACAAGATTCAGACTCTGATGATGACCCTCAATACCTTGATGACACCATCCTCTACTGGAATGATCAGACACAAGATGAGTTGGAGGAGACTTTGCCCTACTATGAAGATTCTGATGATGAGTTTGGTATGAATTAAACATGACATGGAAACTATTGATTTACAGTCAAACCTCAAGATCTCGAAATAGATGAAACTGCATGGTTAAAAAGTCTAGATACCCAAGTATTTGAGATATCAAATGTAAATTACTTAAAGTAAAAGTGGTTGGGACTTAGGTACAAATCACTTCGACATATCCATTGTATTCGAGATATGGGTTTTCGAGATATTGAAGTTCAACTGTATTTGCATATTTATGTTTTTGATAATTAAAAATTTAAAATTTGTGCATATATTAGCTGTGTCAGAAAATGTCTTTACTTCTGATTTTAGATTTACCTGAAGTAGTAGACCAAAACAGTGGTGATTCTGTGTTTCAGTATAGTTGTTGCATGCTGTGGCGTGGTCTTCTGCACATGGTACAAACAAATGCAGAACGTTACAACAATGGGGAGCAGCTCATATCAGACTGGAGGCTAGACATGGTGGATTTCTGGAATAACAACCACAATAAGTATCTTATTCTTGGACACAGACTCTTAGCAGGTACTGAATTAATAAAATAAATCTGTAAGTTACCATGAAAGAAAGCATTTTTAGGAAGAAAGTTAAAATATGTGTCTCATACTTGCAAAATATCTGTCAGGTATCAATGGATTGTTGCCTGCGAGAATTCGGAGTGAAGTTGTGTGGAACAGCACAGCGAATCTATTGGGAAAACCAGGCCATAATATTGCTTGGGATCTGGTTAATGAGTTCCTGAATAATGAGTTTAAGGGTAGGCGTCCTTTAATAAAGAAGTAATTCCGTTCATTATATGAATTAAATCTTTGAAAGATCTTTTACAGTGCACCTTTTACCGTTATATATTTCATACTTACAGCTAACCTGAAAAACTCTCATGGGCAATACACAGAAACACAGGTCTCAAGATGTAGTAAAATTGTTGGGAGTGTAGGGAAAGCCATTGAGGAGATCCTCCAGGTTAATGTCATCCAAGATTATATTCCACGCTCGCCATCATCAGATGGCTCTTCAAAAGCAAAGTAAAAGAAATTTATTGAGGAGTATGGAATGGAAGATTTGTTTGTTGACAAAGGAGATGAAAGACATCACAGTGGATTTAATGATTTCAGACATAACATTTCAGTAAAAAATCCAGAGAAATTAAATGCCAGGTTAAATAAATATGTTAAAGTGTTGGAAAATGAAGAATTCCTTTATAATTAATAAAATATTAAAAATATGAATGTATACCTGTCTTTCCTAATGTTTCCTAATTCTTGTTTTTGGCCTTCATCCTGCACGGACAAGCTTTTTGACATAGATAACAACAACTGCACTGAAAACACTCACATTCAATACAGTTTAGTTTACAAACAGATTGTGATATAGAGGAGTATCTAATGAAATAAGAGAGAATAGAGTCCCTAAAACACTTTGTCCTGCACTTTTCCAATGAACTACATAACTCCTTCATTTCATCTGAAGCATGAAGTATTGATCCAGCGGTTACAAAGTACATGGCCTTTGCCTTGCGTCCATCTCGCCCTGCCCTACCAACCTCCTGCCAATAGTCCATTACAGAGCTACATGCACCCCAGTGAATGACAAGGTCAATGTCTGGAATGTTGATCCCCATACCAAAGGCTATTGTGCAGACTGCAAGTCGTATCACACTGTCTGGCTTTGAAATCTCATGAAGTATGTACTCATGATCTTTGGTAGCCATTCCAGCATGATACAAAGAATGTGGCTGTTGCGCTGAACCTTTTTTTGTTCAAAATAGGCACCTTCTTTTAAATGTATTAAGTATACCCGGTAAATACTTTAAAATATAAATTGAAGTATGAACCCCAATTTTTTTTTTATCCTGCAAACAATAGCTTTTTATAGATTCATTAACAATTTACCTAACATATACTAAAGTCTTCCTGGTTTTGATACCATTTTCTTTAATATCATTAAACAGCCACCCAAGTTCTTCAAAAATATCTTTTGACCTCTTGTATTCCAGGTAAATGTTAGGTCTGTTGAGTTTAAAAATTAAAACATATCATAACAAAAGATTTAAAAACACATTGAGAGTACAAGAATATTTTGGCTATGAATCAGTTGTGGTCATTCGTTACACATGTGTACTGATCCTTCATTACACAAAAGTTACCTGTCAGGAGATGCAGTGAACATTTTTAGACCAGGTAGGTGAATTCCGCTTGTGATGTGCTTCAGAATCTGCTGTGTGCAGGTTGCAGTAAGCATAAGGAATGGAGTTCTTGGAAAATGGGAGCGAAGTTCTCCGAGTCTTGCAAAGGTTGGACGAAAAGTATCACCCCTTTAACATTTAATCAAATGTGCTCTCATCAGATATATGTATATTCTAGAACCATAAGAGTTTGTTATATTGTTGACATTAGATATGTAATGGGAAAATATAGAGAGGGATTAACAAATATAAAGAAGTCACTATGTATGTCACTTCATATGAACATACAATGTACATATATAATTAACAAGAATCAGAACACCTTAAAATTACCTCAAAATTAAATTAAAACTCTTACCAGGACTCCAAAATGTGTGCCTCATCTATGGCAATCAGTGCAACTCTGTCACGATACAAACTGGAATTGAGAATTATGTTTCCCCATGACTCGAAATTTAGAATGTCTCTGGTGACATATATAGAATTGAATATTCACCTGTCTTTATGCCTAGATAAATATTAATATATACCCGTTTAGTTCAACTAACCAGTGTTGATTTTTTTTTTTTTGCAAGCAAGCTGTACAATTTATTCAAAGATAAACACAAAATTATATCATACCTTCAATAACCTCATGACTCATCTCATCCATGCCTTTCATGACGGCAGCAGGAATGCCATGATCAAAATTCTGCTTGCACTGATCTATCATAAGACTCTTTAAGGGAGATATGACAATGCAAACATGTCTAACGTCTGACTTCTGTTGATCAAGAATCAAAGGGGGCAATAAAAAACATACACTTTTGCCAAACCCGGTAGGGAAAACACCCACAGTATGCTTTTTTTCCAAAATACTCTCTATCACAGATATCTGTTCGTCTTTAAGATCGAATTCAAAATTATATAGTGGTCTAACCTCTTCGAATATCTTCTTAACATTCAATGCAGCCATAATTATTTACTGTGTGAAATTTGTGCATTACGTCATAAATTCTGCTTTCACGTGAGACAGTTTAAGGGTATATATTTTCAGACGAGCAAAGAACCATAAAGTTGAGAGAAAGTATGCGTGATTAAACGCCTGCATCATCGATAAATGTCTAAACTAAATAGGTAAACTCATAAAAATAGTTGTCAGTGTTTATTTGTTAAGATACAGGCCGAAATCAAATCAAATGCCGGTTGTTGTGAAGGTAAACACGTGAAACGCGAGTTAGAGTTATGCCCCTTTATCACGTGACCAAATAACGAGATCTCGCTACTAGGTAAACATGGCTGTCATAAGGCGAGTTTTTTAAAACGATGACATTCCAAGGCGAAGGATGGCCGTTCGGAACCATTGAAAGGAAAACAAAGTGACCAGAGTTGGGGTAAAATATATGTTTAATTAATAAATCCAATTATTTAGGCGGTGGAATGCTTTTAAAGTCGGATATAATTCCCGAAGCGAGCGACAAAAAAACGGCGGCGTAAATCGGAGGTTTTTACAACGCTTGGAACTGTAGCTCTCTGGTTTGTCTATCCGAATTTTTTCAACCAGAGTGCTACAGATCTGCAGCTAGACTAAACATACTATTGAATTCATCATGGTTAAAGTTTAAGTTTGATTTTGAATTGCGAGTACCTTTTGCATGTTTAGAAATAATTCTTCCGAAAACAATAAAACAAAATTTAAATGTATTGAAAACTGATTTTCTAGTGCATGCTTTTATCTCATCTACTATCTACTAATACATACATTATAAAAAAAAAACGAAATATGTCAGAGTAAGATAAAAACTTTATTGTCATAATAACCGCATACACTTAAGTTTAATACCGTTTAAAGCTGCAACATGAAAAATATCGCATAATGGAAAAAGCTAATTTTTGTAATAAATTGTACACTAATTCAGTCAACCCCGCTATTTTCTTAAACATTGTAGCATGTATCTGAAACCCATAAAGTTACCTTTGGTAAATAAAAGGAAGAGGGCAAAATTAAGTTTATTTTTTTTCGTAGCATGAATGATATGTCTATCAACAAATTTACAAACTTCAAAAGAGATCCAAGCCTTTTTGTAAATTTTTAAAGCTGGCATGAATTCATAAATACGCATCATTCCCCTTTTATCTCCTACTACCGCCATATTAGTTGATTTCTATTGTTCTGCTCATTGCTACACATCCCTAATATAAGGCCGAGAGCACTATTCATGCTTCACCGCATTCAGGTATTTCGTTCGTTCACCAGAACACGTTACACTAGAAGGAAAGCTTTGAATGAACGCACTAATATGACAACCACTACACTGGTAAGGAATGTCCAATAAAAGACGAATCAAAACAGACTGAAATCCAGGTACACATATTTAAAAAATCATCGATCATTGAACAACGCTTTCCAGTGTCGTACTGTTATGCTGTCGAACATGTGCCAATCACCCACTCTAGCAGATCGTGCAGTGACAGCATGGGCGTTAGAAAACGGAGTGCTTTTTAGAAACTGATAAACGAGATGTTACGTTGTTTATACATTCTTGGGTTTACTATAATTACTTATCTTCTGTGTTGGATGTAGTGCGGCAGGGGCTCTGAATGAACAACACACGTGTTCGATCTGCATGCGAAGTAAGACAGCACAGCACTGTATGTGTAAGATATTTCGTATACATTTGGATTTCTTTCTAAGAATAAACCATCTTTTATTTCTTATTTATTGTAGTTTTCTCCATTCACTTTTACATGTACAAGTATATTACAATATTGTGTGGTTCTGTTATTTAGAGGTCCGTGTAACCTGAATGCCTTGTTGGGAAAGCAACCGAATGTAACTTTATCGGCCGGTAAATATACCCCACTGACAGTTGAGGAGCGATCGAAACTAATATGGCGAGCAAATGCTATAATGAAATCATGTGAGCTTTAATGTAAGACAAGAATTTTGCAGACCGATATATTTTTTTTTTGCTCTTAAAAAACAAAATAAACTGAATATCTAATAGACCAAGCTTAAAATCGTATGAAACCGTATACAACGCTGTCATCTTGAAAGTTGACGAGAATATGAGCAATTTCAACAATACAAAATATAAGTCAAATTTTATTTTAATCTAACCACAGTTTTGTAGCTAATAAGATTTGAATATAAATTTTGGAGTGATTTTGCAAAAAGAAAATAATGTACCAATACGTGTACATTTAAAACAACAGTTTTTCTTGTTATAAAATCAAAACATCTAAAGAATGACCATTTTGTATTTGAGAACGGTAAAAAAGAAACTAAACGGCATAACATTTTTAGGCAATACGTGCATAACGTTACAATGTAGTTACAGTGAAAGTTCTTCAAACAGCCTATAAGTTTTGAGATGGTTGACTGTTAGTTATTGCCATAGTGTATTTCATTACTACATGTATACATTCGTATTGCTTATTTAAAGAAATGAATAGTTTAAATACAAATGAATTCATGTATAACAATAACAGTTCGACATACGAATAGATAGATACAAAGATAAAGAGAAACACACTGTTATTTTCCACATAATGCCCGATAATAAATAACGTGAAATTACAGCCCACCATAAATGCGTATGCATTTCTATTCTATCCCAAAAAACCCCAAACGCATTAACTACAAATACGAATTATTTTTATGATTCATGACGTTTACACATTAAATGAAGGTCAGTATTATATGTTGCTTGCCTCGAAACAACTTCATGTACATGAACAAATGATTAACACTAACAATTAAAATCATATACTGCAGATTCAATAATCTGAAGAAAAAAATCATAAAATGTATATAATTTTCAAAGTCTATGTAGTATTCCACTTAAAGTTCAAATCATATAGTGTAAAACCAATGATTGAAAAAAAAAATGAACTTGTCAGGACAATGATCTTGACAGTGAGCACATGGCGGGTGCCACTGGTCGACAGTAGATAATTTCTCCTCCTTAGCACCTGATCACAACTCTATCGGTTTAGACGTTCGTGTTGTTCTTTCAATTTGTATTGGCTTTATGGATTTTTGAGATGGTGGACAGTTATTGTCATTTTTCATCATAGCCGATATATTTACCAAATTGTCTTTGAACAGATTGATTGCTTTGCTGATGTTTATCACTGCTATCACTTATAGGTCTACTTGCAACATTTACTTCTTCTTTTGATCAGCAGGCACTTTATTAAGCACATCGTCACCATTACAACATGATATACATGTATATTTTTATAACAGTCAAAGTCACTCTAACAATAATAAATATGATAAATTTCAGGATTGAAATACAAACATACCTCCCCAAAACAACATTTTTATGACTCCTAAAATAAAAGATTCATTTTGAGTGCCTACGCTTACGTCTCTGCTTAAGATTGCTAGTTCCTTCATGTTGACGAGAAGGCAAAGAATTTTCTTCCATTTGTGTTCCATTGTCCGGTGGTTGGTCATCCTGTTTATTCTTAGTTTTGTCATTTGAATTTCTTTTAAAAGGATTCGGAAGTTCTGTTATAGCCACCAGATGTATAAAGGTACCCAGTCTACAAGACAGATTATTATCTTATTAATTTCAGTTGGATCAGGTAAATAAAGTGAACTGTCATGTCTATATGAATATAGATTCCCATTACAGAGAAATCATGTTAACATAAACACATCTGTGATAAAACAAATCATGAAATTAAATCTATAGTTGAAAAATTAATAAACATTTGAGTAGAATATTGTCTTTACCATATGTTAAATCTGGTATTAGATAACGATTAGTACTGAAAAGGAAAGGAAAGAAGCGTCCGGATAATTCGCGCAATTCCATCATTTACCATGAAATATTTGCCGAACTTGTAAAACCTAAAGGCCCAATATCATTCGATTTCCTTATATTTAATATGTGAGCTTTGTTTGTTTTCATAAAAATCGTCATTATAAAGTTACTGTTTGATAACTCGAAGTAGGGTACACCAAATTCTCTTTGCATCGCCGACAAAAAAGCCTTTTGTGACTTTTCATACAAAAGCAATTTGTTCTTTCCTCAACAGACACTTTTCTTTGTTAAATAGTTGACAATAAACATATATTACTGGATGACAATAAACATATATTACTGGATGCTGCCATCTTATTCAGCAGTTACCAACGGAAGACCTTTCTGTTTTTTTTTTTTCGTTTTTTTTCCCCTAATAATATTAATTTCATTTTATTCTCACCAATTCTGTGTACGCGATTTCTCTAGAACTACTCAACCGATTTACATGAGACTATCATATCTGATCTGATCTGATAGATAGTGATCTGAACCTTATTGGAATTCTTTTTAATGATGACTTCACTTCCGGTTTTGACATTTACAATTAAACGATTTTCAGAGGGTCGGCTTGACCAGGGGTAAACACCTAAATGGTTTAAAAAATTTCAAAATTTTAAGGATTGTAGAAAAAAAGTTGTAGATCTGACGAAGTATGTTTATTTTTTCTGAAACCAAAAGCCACGAAGCTCACCCGAGCTCGAAAATTACCTGTTTTTTATTTTTTTTTCTCTCGATAGTATCTTGTAATAACATGTATAACAAAAAAACTTTATAAAGACAAGAGCTCCGAAACTTTGATCCTCAATATCTCAAAATGGAGGACAATTCTGAAAACAATCTTGAACAGAAGATGCTGAAAAATAATGTGCTTAACAATATGTAACCATAATTTCTTTGTTATTCGGTCCCTAAAAGGAGTTACAGGGTTGGCCCTTAAAATTACTATTTCCTGATATTCGAGAACGGTGCAAATTTCTTAACACCTGTAGAGCAAAATTCGTACGAATTAACTGTTTACTCCTTCGTTACGTAATTAGGGATTTTAAGGGGCCAAAAGTCCGAAACTTTGATCCTCAATATATCAAAATGGAAGAAACTTCTAAAAAGAAGTTAAGAACAGAAGATACTTAAAATACATTGAATAACAATGTATACATGTATGTGAAATCATACATTGTTATTTGAACCCTAAAAGAAGTTATAGGACCGGATTTCAAACGATGGAAAACAAGCTGATCCCTCAAAAAAGGGATACCAAAGGGGTAGATAGTCTTTCATCCATAACTCTTACTTACCACCTCCATTTCCAGTTTCAGTGACGAAGATCGAGGGCAGGCATTCTATATTCTAAAATTCGGACGGAAGACCTCCTCGGTGCGATTGTGTCTAGCTATTATACTTTTTTCTGCTTCATAACTCAAAAAGTTTTCAACCCATTTAAATGACACTTTACGGGATTATGTGCTACTTTTATGCCTCAACGATGTTAAAGTTTCTTTGACTATGTGACTTCTGTTTTGACAATACGTAATTTTTAAACCGGAAAGTGATTTTTTTTTTGAAAATTTGAATTTCTTATCAAATTAAAAGTACACCTGTTTTGTAGAGCATATTAAGCTGAATCTGACGCCAAGTACCCTTTGACAATCGGACGATGCATTACAGAGATATCAGGGTTGTAAAACTAATTTTCCGGAAATTTTGATTCCGCGTTTTTGGTTAAAAAAGTCCAAAGTAAAATTAACTCGTACCAAAAATGATTCATTTTTTTTTGTAAAGTCGTACAGTGACACATTCGGATTATCTTTTTTGCTAAGTCGTTCTTGAAATCATAAAGTTTTTGTTTTTTTTAATTCATACTTAAAACCATTCGGATTTTGTTTAGTCGTATAAAGAGTTGATTTGTTTATCTTTTTGTTTAAGTTACACTTGTTTTTGGTTTAAGAACTCTGCTTCTTGCAGGAACATTAAGCTTTACTCTGGACATTTACGAAAGACCCACTCGTAGCTTTGGAACGAACTTTGCTCTAGTTCCCTATTCTTATTAAGGTCTTCCGTTTTCCAACGAAAATAATGTGACACGAACACATCTTCGTCTCTTTTTAGATAGTTTATACCTGTGGGCTATCATTCCACAAAATTGGATTAAAAGGAGAACCATAAAAAATATGATGAACAACAGCCCCAACATTTCAATTTTCATCTCGTAAATTCCATGCTCGTCTTCATTAGCTCTGATCTACAATATGCAATATAATCAGTAAATATCTGAAATGTCATACATTGTACTTGTTCATTGACTGAGATAATGATCTGTCTAGTTTAAACATACCGGAAGTTTAAAAGTTACTACAGTTGGACTTCTGAACTGGAACATGAAATTCACGGTTATCCACAAGATATTCACGAGGGCCATTCCACTGCATACATTGTTACGGAGTTTCTTTAGCTCCTCTGTCAAATCCTTTTTCATTTCTTTATCGTGTGGATCTAAATATCTAACATAACTAGAGCCGAGCTCGTTGCAAAGCAACGAGTAGGTCTTCCGTCGCAACTTCGTGTCGCGAAAGGATTGTCCATCAGTCTGATTTAAACACCTTCTTCTCCTGACACTTGTCAGAGCCAGAACCTGTATTGATAAAATGTCATCTTTACACGACCATTTCTTCTTACCAATTAGAGCTTTAGAAAATTGATTGAAACTCTTCAAATGGAGACAAAAAAATTAATTCATGCCTGTTTTCTATGTAACCTCTAGATTGAGTATTGCACCACTCATTAAACAGATAAAGGCATGTCTTTGCTAAGTAGGTGTTTATTTAGATTGTATGCAAATGTGGAGGTCAAGTGGAGATAGTCTGTTATTGATACAGGTCTATCAGAACCTGGCGAGTGTAAGGAGAAGGGAAATGGTTTTTAATGATACTGGATTATCAATGTGATAATAGTAAGTTCAAGAAATCGAAAACGAGACTCAATTTCAAAGTATTATTTTCATACCAGCCAAGTTCTTCGTTTAACTTACTTCAAGTTTAGGATAACTTTAAAAAAGACATCATTTATGTACATGTATATAAATAAGCAGGGTATATTTACAGGTCACAAGTAATCTTTATGTCAAACTCTAGCTTTTACTCATTTCCATTAATACAAGATATGACACATGGTTGACTTTGAACTTGCGCAACTGACCCTGGGTCAAGTTTATGACACATCATCGGTCATCTGGAATCTTTACATGAAATAGAAACTCCCAATGTTTCTCCTTAAATGACATAGGGACAAATCATTACACACCCTCAGGTCATAAGCAATCTTTGTGTGAAGTAAGAAATTCCAAAGTGGACCGGAAATAAATTTTGCACTTTTCCTGCCAGTGACCTTTACTTTGTCCAAATGACCTTGGGTTTAGGTCATGACGCTTCGTCAGGTAATGAGTAATACTTGTATGAAGTAAGAACACTTCCAATGTTTCTCCATCAGAAAGATATAGACCGGACACGACGTACGGACGGACAAGGTGATTTTTATTTAAACCCCCCCCCCCTCAATTTATTTTCGTGGGGTATAAAAATCCTTTTCGCCCGTTTTGTGCGGCACAAAAAAGACCTATATTTTTCAATTATTTCTATCATCACATATAAATATACATGTAAATGTATGATTTGTATGCACATTTGAGTTCTTCTCATCATCGTCGGAAAGGATAAGAAACCCTTGGGGTCCAATAATGTCTTTCATGGGCATTTGTCAGTTTGCATCACTAAATAATTTCCAAGCGGTAAGCTATCAAAGCTTTTGAGATGTTACATGTAGATATTGAATTTCTATAGATTTAAATTTAAGGTTAGGAAAAACAACACTTTTTTATACAGTAAAAAAAAACTAAAATAGCTTAATGTACGCGTACACATAAATAAGAAGATGTAGCGAAAGCTATAAAGACTTTATTTTTTCTGTTTTAGACTTTTTCAGAGTTAACGAGCTACAAGTTAACAATCTCTTATTTTGACAAGCTAGATTAAAAATAAAATATTGAGCTGAGTTTTAGGTCACTTAATCTGCATTACAACCTCATACTACACAACTTCAATGATTTTTTTTTATCAATGTGCATATAACAATAAGTAAAATCCCCAAAAACAAATATCTATCACAATTAAATGATTAAATGCATACATTTTGAGAGGCAGCAAAGTCGCTATATTATAGTCTGCAAGTCAATTGAACTACTACAATTATTTCAAAGAAATAAGAAACTGTCGACACTTGCAGTACTCTGATGATTTAATGACGATCGACCGACTTTATTGCTTAATGTAGTCGTATATCATTACTTCTAATCCTGAGAACAAATTTTATTTAATCTTTGATTTAAAACTGTTAACTTATTAAACCAGAGACATAAATAACTTATTAAGTTATTTATGTCTCTGATAATATATTTTATTCTGTTCATAACTATAGAAGTTTAGCGTGTTCAACAGGTTAATTTTTTAGCCACATTCTCAGATTACGATATCGCACCTTAAATGTGAGGTTGATTGACATCGAATATTTAGACACTTATTGTTTAACAATTGACCGCTGCAGTGAAAGCGGCCTTCCAAATGTTACTCAATTATTTATCAATTGTTGATCTGCAGCCCGGGGGCAATATTCTGAGCTATGTGCGCTGACGCGACACGAGATTTTTGGTCGCACGTGGAGCGGATTGACTTAGCATAGACTGACCGAATAAACACACGGGTGGGAAAATGACAAACATTGAGGAGAAAAATGTACACATGTTAAGTAGTCGCCAAAAATAGGTCTTCGCCACATTTTGAAAAAAAATAAAGCCCTTGCACTGTGATCATGAAACCGATAAAATCTAAACAAATCTTGTTTAAAAACTCATGTGAACATTCTAAAAAAAATCACTAAATCCCTCAATTCTGGACAATTCTTTTATCGTGTAAGCCTCTACCGCCAATCGCAACTTCTCGGGCCTTTCCGGCAAGCTCGGAAAAACACTTCGAATGTATTACCTAGGCGTCCATGACAACTCCCCCCCCCCCCTTTTTATAAAACTTGATATTATTACAACACATTTTATGATCTGTTGAGATGTGAGCTATACTTTATTAAAGGTATCAATATACACTAAAATATAACACAGAAACGACATACAAGACTTCTTGCCGATACATACTTATTTTAATGGGAAGCGACTCCATTTTGTATAAAATTCTAACATCTGGTGATGTTAATACATTCGAGGTGCTTTTTCAAACTTGCCGGAAAGGTCAGAGAAGTTGCAATTGCCTCTACCGCATGTGTTAATTTGATATTTGATTTTTTTTATCCTGCCTTGAACGCTTGGGGACTGTTTCATTTTCTAAATTCGGCGAAATAATTCTTCCAATTTTGAGCGCGCACTCTCTCTCTCTCTCTCTCTCTCTCTCTCTCTCTCTCTCTCTCTCATTTTATGTGCAACGTTATGAAGACCTCAACTACTTTCTACGATATCTATAAAACCTCTCGGCAATATTTAGCGGAAATATTCGTGGGTAAATAAAAAAAATTAAATTGAAACACAAGTCAATCTTACATGTACCGGTCAAAATCTCGAATAAACAAATAGTTGGAATCGTACAAAATATCAATAAACATGCACGTGTGATAAAGTACATGTAGAAGAACACGAAGCTACCGCGGATCACTTGTCCACTCGCGCGGGATCTCCTTGGCTATGTTCTAGGGGTGATCATCATTTTAAGGTTTAATCTTTGTGGTTTTTTGTTGTTTATCTATAACATTATTAGTAAATGTTTAGTTTTTAGAACATTTTAGAATTACAAATTCACTACTGATGATGTTTCTGATTTGGAATAATATCGCTTTTATCAATTTTTAGAGGGGCTTCTCAATTCACATTCTAATGTTTAATTAAATAAATTGAAGGTGAACAAACTTTAAGAACATAAAATTGAAACAGTTCTTGTATATATATCTTGTTATTAGATAACCACTGACCTCTAGGTAGTGCAGCCGCGACCGATTTCCTCGGCCGCGGATGAGGGATCGGATAACTTACGGAAATGTAAAACACACATAGAAAGCTCAGAACCCAGGAAGATTTACAATGTTTGCAGTATGATGACTAAACTCTAATTAATATAAGTTTTTTCCCCCTTGAATCCCACAGTTGATCTATCTGTCTGATACTGCTTCAGTTTGAGAATGGCATTGCTTTTATGATTAAACAGAACGATTTCTTATTGACACTCTATCGTTTAATTCAAATTAAGAAGAGTAAGCTTTAATGTCATTGTGTACGATTCTAGTGTTTGCGGCTAAATAAAATCACATATGACAGACGCGATTCTTGTGTATTATATAACCGCTGACCGCTAGGTAGTCCAGCCGCGACCTTGACGATCGATTTTCTCGGCCGCGGGCGAGATGGGTTATGTAATGACGCAGACAGCTAAGAATTTAGGTCGATTTGAAATGCTTGCAGTAAAATGACTCAAATCTATTTCATGGAAGTTATTTTTTTTTAAATCTAGTTTATGTATCTCACTAGATAAGAAAAAGAACGTTTATATTTTCTCGTTTTTGCTTTTCTTAACGGTTGTCCACTATAGGACCTAAACAGAGGTGACTCCAAAAAAAAAGGCTGTAAGAAAAACATGTACACGTATACTTTTTAGACACTTTTTCAAATGATTCAAAGCATCCCGTATATGCTGGTACACTTTAAGCTGTTAATTTATGTACGTTATGCGCACGAAGACGATTCGCTTACTTGCCAAATGAATATAGGTACATGTTAACAAGACAAGCTTTTTACACTCATATTACGCATTACCGGTACAAAATAATTTTGTAACGACATTGATAACACAATAATGAACAACTTTTCTATCGACAGCTATAGCGAAATATTAACCATTTTTGAGTTATAAAGCGAAGACTTTTAAGGGCTCTAGACCCCTAATTTTAGGGGCCAGCCCTTTTTCAATGGTGTCAAGTGAAAGCCCTTGATACTTTGCACATATTTTGCTCTATATGTGTTTAGAGAAAATTTTAAACTAAAGAGCTACATAACAAAAACACAACCAAAAATCAGCATTTTTTGAAACAGAAATTCAAATAAATTTTTTGAAACTTTAAAGGAGGAAAATTGTAAAAACAAAACTCGGAGGACAACGTTCAAACTCTCTATTTTTAAGATTTGCGACTTTGTAACACATGATGTGAGCGGTTTCAGAGCCTTTGCGTGCACAAGAATGCCTATATTTTTGGGAAAAAGGAAAATAACTCGGTACCGGAAGTGTCAATTTCAACGATTTTCCTTAGATATTGAGAAATAGTAACTACCAATAAGCTCTGAAAATTTGAACGTTATAGGACAACAAACAAGCAAGATATTTGAGTTTTAAAAAACGTCTAGAAGAAAAAAAAGAATAAAAAGAATTACCAACAGAATCAGTACAAGGTCTTCCGTTGAAAACGGAAGACCTTAATAATGAAACATTACAAATAAGTTTTGCATTGTTGCAAAAATTAACAAATGATACACATACTTTTAAGATAATTAAGACTTACTTTTTGACGAGATCCTCCCAAAACTTGCTTTCTTTTTCGTTCATTTCAAGCCTTTTTCCCCGAAATGGATCCTGTTCTATCCAACGTGTAGATGTTTGGGCCTTAATTCAAAAGGAAAAATCTTTATACGTTTTTCTTTAAAAAACAAAGTAAATTGGGCAATCTTGACATATCTTAAAAATTTTGGGATATTCCATAACGTATTTAAAACATAATTTTACATTCAACAAAACACTATAGTATAATATTAAACACGTCTTATTATAAATAAAACATTGTCGAGATGTCAATCCTTCATTTCAGCAGTAACCAGTGGTTATAGTACTGGTATCCTTAAAATCGGACTGTCTCGGGTAAATCAACATTGAATTCAATGGCCGTGTTTTAAATACAAATATGCCTCAAACACATTTGTATGAAACAAATGTCAGACAGTTCCGTGCCCTAAGGGCCTCGAAACTCTTTTTTTTTAAATTTCATTCAGAACTGTTTTCGGCATATATCAATTTCGGGGCAAACAACCATTTCGAAATATGCATAGGCTAATTCTGTTTATTTGATAAACATTAATTTATCTAAGCTGTGACCTAGCATGAAAACAGTTTGATGTTGGTCCGGCAGACTGGTCAAAATTGATATTTTTGACAGATTAATGAATTAATAATTGTCTGATAGGATATTTTTTTCGTAAGAACTATAGAGCACTGCGCTTGTTTTCTTTTGTTCCTTCGGACTTTTGATTTCAGCACTATTCGTTATCACTTTTGCCGCTTCACAACGAAAAAAAAGTTTGTAAGGCCACGCCAATTTAATTTCTTGTTCATCTGACCCGCACGCTCGTATTTTAACAAAAGTGCAAAAATATTATTTTAAATTTCCAGCGTCCGGAAAATTTATTTTTTACTTTATATTCCCAGTCTCATCTGCGTTTAGAAATCACCGGATAAATACTAATCCTCAGTAGAAAGAGAATAAACGTTGATTGTCTTAAACAACATACGCTGTTTTTGATTCTTTAAGTTAAAAAAAAAAAACAGAAAACGATGTCGATGATGTGATTTACTACAAGCACTGCCATAAATACGACTTTCAGTGTCATCGACTTATTCTTCAAGAGACGTGGTATTCCAAATGTGGATGACATCGTGGATAGGACAACATACCAGCTCAGTTTATAGTAGTAAAACTTTCGGACATTTGTGTTAATAGTATTTTGGATACGCTTGGAAGTAAGTATTTAAAAATCATAACACTTTTTTGAGATTCCTTTCTCTCTAACCCCCTCTATTACATTCTGTTGCACTGCGTGTAGGGAAGACACACACACCAATCAAAGCAGGGCTCAAGTCAGATGAATAAAGAAATAATTTTATAGAGATGACTTGTACATTATTTTTGCATTTTTTTGGTTTAGAATGAAAAATACAAGTGTACATTTACTATAACTTCTCTAAATTTTAGCACAGGTTATGGCCAGAACACTAAGGATCCCAACAGGTCATGTTAATTCTTAAAGTAAAGTTGGCTGTCAAAATATAGACTTATGCAATTATCGAAAAGGTTCCTGTGTGAGGAATGTGGCAATTACATTTACAACAAAACTTGTCAATTGACCAAGTAAATAATAGTGTGAACTATCATTATCATATGAAAAAATGAACCATGTCAATAGCTCAATGGCAAAACTTGACCATATCGTTAATGTGTAACAATATTTAAAACTACTGTGTATATTGTATATTTCATTTAGAAGGAGCTTCCTCCAAAAATAAAGGAGAAGGATTTACTTCACTTCTGGTGTTTCCCTTGTTCCAGGAACAAAGAATTCAAAGCTTGGTTAAAGAGCTTTAGCCTGCTCTTGAGATATGGTAACCTTCAATGTTTCACTGAGACATTATCTTCCTCTTATTAGTATTCACCGTGAATCAGTCGAGAACTCTCTGTGTTGTAAATTTGTTCAATATTTTGGATTTTAATGTTTGATAATTGAATGATTATTCAACTTTATATAGATTTTTTGTCCTTTTTACTCTACAGATGTAAAAAAAGTAAAAACGTTGACTCGCTCCTCCTATTATATGTGGCGCCTGGAAGTTATGTCAATGCAAAATAATAATAATATAATTATCTTATCGCTCGCCCGCCCCTATTTTTTAAAGGTGGTTTGTGCGAAGAACAAAAAATCATATTGATGTGGCCTAAGATAAACACACAAAATTTCATAGTAATATTAAAGCTATAGTATAATGCAGAAAATTGAGACATTTGTTACAAATTCTAAACATCGCAAAAATGTTCCAATGGTTAATCAATATAATTTTGGTTCAACCTGTAATTGATTTCTTTATTTAATTTATACTTAAAAAAAATAATTTGGAGTTTACCAACCTTACGTTCTGAGATATCATCTTTTTCGGGAATTGCTTTCTTATCCTTGCATTGTTCATCAGATTCAGATGACAATACACTTTTTGGTACAACTTCTTCACTTTGACTTTTGTGACCCGGTTTGCTAGTAATGTCTCGAATAAGTTTTAAAATTTCCATCTCGTGACTTCCTCGTTTTGGGCTGGTGTTAACCAGGTTCGAAAATGGCCAGCATATATTTAACAAAGCTGTTTTTTCTTTGTTTGTATCTTTATTTGGTGTAGAACTTTCCCTTGTTCCCCAAGAAACGTCATTCAAATTACAAAGTGAGTATATAACCTGTACTAAAAATCCACTTGGAATGGATACAAAATAAAGAAATCCGTATAAGATATTGACCCATTCTCTAGGATGTAACGCTGCTGCAACAACAAATATAATGACTAGTCCTAATAGAAATATTACACTCGGGTGATAGGGTGACTGAAGGAGTGCAGTGATGAGAAGTCCAACCATTACCACCATCATGATTATGACATAAAATCCACTGAGAACTTGGGCTACGATTAGCTGCACCTTTGTTGAACACACAAGGCATATGACAAAGAACAGAACTCCCGGAATAACGGAGGCAATATAGGCATTCACAATGCTTAAATCAAATACCGTTACGAAGGCTCCCGCAATCAACATAAGAATAGTTGCTGGTCCTATGATAGTTGAAACCATTAACGAACCTACATGAAAATAAAATGACAAAAATGTATCATAACAAAGCAATCCAATTGCACAGGTTTAAAAATAGCAGAGCTGACCATATCCAACCTAACACCGAAGCAGACCCCGACTAAACCCAGGGAATACTTTCAGGGTTGGTACAGGGTGTGGAGCAGAACCATATTTTATCTTACCATTTTTACGCCTGTAACTCACACCCCTTGTATATGTATATTCCGAATACTCATGAAGCGTTTGCTTTCTGGGGCTATTTCTGATGGGCACCACTATGAGTTCTGTGTTCACTTTTGGCTTACCCGGAGTTATTTCTTGATCTGCTCTAGAAACCCCAAGTTAACCCAGAGCAGACCTCAAAAGTAAACCCTGGGTTTAGTTTGGATGTATTTTCTTATAGGTTTGGTCTGATCGGTAATGTGAATTTTTTATATACATTCTTACCTAAATATACCATATACAGCCAGCTTATATTGGTATTCTTTTTTACAACTTTATTCCCGTTTTGTAGAAGTGCCATAATATTCGCAAGCGTTGACGGTCCCCAACGCTTTCTTTGGTTGAAGAACTCGTCGAATCCTTCAGGAGCGTACGTGTATGCATCAGCCCCTGCAGCATAGTCCACCCTGTGTCCTTGCTGTAACAGAAGTGTGCATAACCAGCGGTCCTCACCTGTAAAATTGATTTTGCGTTAGTAAAAGTGTTATGTTAAAAACATGTTTTAACCAAATCAAAAGTCATGTCAGAAATATACATTTTAATAAGAAATCATTTTAATCAAATATAAATTTAGAATCTATATTATTGATGCATAATTTAATATCGATCGATATGGATAACCCTTCCATCTGATGTAGTGAAAAGAAAAACAAGAAAAGGCAAATTAATATCAAGAACCTAGTATGCAAGTATTATGTTATATTCTACATACAATTACGACTCTGAACTAGACAGTAAAGTCTAAGAGACAGTGAACCAGGAGAAGAATGTATTGAAAATAAATTTTTTTTAACACATTGTAAATGACTTTCATTTTTGACATAAATAAGTTAATGCAAACTTTTTTCTCTTGCTTTATAATAAAAATTCATTGGGTGAAATGTGATCTTCGGCAAGTGAAAAAACACTGAAGAATTTCAAGAAGTTTTTAAAACCCTATTTGAAAGATTTCTTTATACGTTATTTTCAGCAAAACATTTTACCAAACCTTAAATTGATGCTTATGAACATACTATCCTATCCTATTGTGTATCAATGTTATCGTATCGTGTGTGTGTACTGTTCTATCGTCTGTTAATCATGTCATATCGCGCATTTATTCAATCAGGTTGAACGCTCTATTTTAATCGTCTTCCCGTTTATTGTGTCATTAAAATCAGATCGTGCCTTTTCAGAGGCATATAATTTAACTTAGTAACTAGTAATTTTATATAGTATCTACTATAGTAATTAAATAGTCATTCAGTGCAGCGTAGACGATTATTTACCAAACAAGTAATGTACAATGTAATGTACAATTCTATTTAGCTTCTTATCATACTATAGTCTGTCCCAATCTTCAATCAATTTTTGATGATTTTTAATAAAAATACTCATACCTGTGAAAGAATTACAATTGAAATCGATGAAAGGGAATATATCCAAGATATCTTCACTGAAAAATTATCCCTTTCACTTATGAAATCTCACAGAAACGAAAACAATTTTCTTACGGAGATTTATAATGGGAAATGTTTACATCTTTTCTCCATTCGGAATTCACTCGGAATACATTGCGCAATATTTTTTACGTTATCATCCGGGCTTATAAATGGCTGATGCAATGCAAAATGTCCGTAGACTTTCAATTTTGGGATGTGTATTAAAACCTGAAGTGGTAGAGGGGGCGTTTCAAAACAGCTAATCTGGACATTTTTCATATTAGTGGATGAACGTAGTTTGAGCACAACGGTATTTACTATTATTGAAATATCAAGCAAAAAGTGGTGGAAGCAAAAACTCTGGACCTGGTATGGTGGGTTTTTTTTATTTCTTTTGACCAAAACTAAACACGATATTTAATCTAAATCATATCTGTAAACAAAGGAATTGAAAATTTTAATATTCTTTGGAACAATGTTACATGTTCACAAGTATGCCGAATATATTAAATCGTACGCGTAAATATTAACTTGTTTGTAGAATAATTCGTAATTTCAAGAATATTTTTTACTTACGAGAAACAAAAGTATTTACATGTATGCTAGATTTTATATTTATTAAAAACAAAAATTGTAATCAAATAATAACCGCGATCGGCTAAGGGTGTGGGCTTATGAGAGTAATGTTGACAATACCGAAATATCATTTATCATTTAAGCTCGATCATGTTGTTTTAATTAATGAATATATACTTAATGTTTATATTTGGTGTGTATTGTTCAATCGTGCATAAATACTACCCCACCTTACTTGTCATTTACCTTATAAAAAATTAAGTTGCCGTTACTGTGACCTTTTTAAATAACAAAAGTAAATTTAAGCTATCAATTTTTATATACACACCTCAAAATTATCATTATTACTTACCCAGGTCGTACATAAGAACTTCAGATGCATCTGTAGGAATTTCTAGGTATTTTTTCATCACATTGTCATCCATTAAAGCAGATCCACGAAAAAGACTGAAACATCCAGGGGAACACAACACACATCCCAGGACGTGTTCAGTAGCTTTTTGTAACCAGTGTGCAATTGCATATTCAAATTTTTGATACCACACAATTGGTCCTAAAATTTAATTATCACTGACCGTAGTTACGCACCAAGACTTTGAAATACAGATCAATCTTGCAGAAAGCATTTTCATAGAAAAAAATTTATCGCAAATCTTTCAATGATAGATGACAAATGAACAATCAATATAAGCAGTCCGGCAGTTAGAGAAACAAAAAGAAGTATTTTTTTTACCTTACAAGGTGCACCTATTACTACTAGGAATTAATATTTATATGTAACAACAAAATAGAAAACAGACCGTTTCCAATAGGATGAATTCGACCACAAGCTGCCCCTACGTTTTCGTCTTTCTTCATTCTATCTATGAGAATTCTGACTGCACCAGGTGTGAAATCAACATCACCGTCCAGTGCAAGAATGAAAGCATTTTCAGCCTAAAACCATAACGTTAGTATACGCATGTATTCTTAATCATACAAACAAAAAATGATGCAACATACGCATCAGCTTACGGCAAATATTCCTTATTCAAAAGATATTTGAAATATGTTAAGTTCATTTTTAAATCACTTAAAAAATAATGCATTCTTCTTTAAGTTTTAGACTGATCACAAACAAAGTAACTCTAAACGGATTTCTGCAAGATAAATAACACTTCTAATTTGTTGATATGAAATTTCAGTTAAACAAAAGATGTTTGTAAAACATTTATGCCCCTTCCCCCTCCTCCCTTGGAAAGAACTGAAAAAGAAGAAAATGAACTACAAATAATTGATATTTTTGCGAAATCCAAGGGGCATAGCTTGCTCTATCGCACTAAAAATCAAACTTGATCTAGATATTATTTAGATAAACGTGTATACTTAATTTCATTTTAATATGTGCATCCTTTGCGAAGAAAATGAACGGAAAAAGCAAATAATGGAATTTTTCTACGTCCAAGGGACACAACTCTGTCAAAAATTGCTCGATCACACCCAAAATCGAACTTGACCTAAATATTTTGAAACACATGTATACCAAGTTTCATTTCAATATGTGCATTTTTGCGAAGAAAATGAATGGAAACTGCAAATAATTGGAATTTTCTATATAAAAGGGGCACAACTCTGTCGAATATTGCTGGATTGCACCAAAAATCGAACTTGACCTATTTATTATAATGATGAACTTGTATACCAAAATTTCATTTCAATATGTACATCCTTTGTGAAGAAAAATGATCGGAAACTGTTCGTGGACCGACCGACCGACAGACAACAGCAAAGCAATATGCTCTCCCTTCTTCGAAAGGGGGCATAAAATAGGCTTACTTGATTAGTTTCTTCTACACACTTATGCACTCGAGAGCGGGAAAACAGCAAAGTTAAGTGTATTTTTTTTAACTAGGTAGTTTGTTTTCATTATATATGCGTCTAACGATTTAAAGCGATATGAATCTAATCGATGGCCATGCGTTTTTATTATTATTATATTTATTGGTGGTAATAATTGAATCACAAAATCAAGTGACCAAAGCAGATTTGTTCAAAACGTTATAAGTTTTAACATCATCATGTCCGAATATTCATTATGGAGAAAAGATAGCCTTTATGTTTGAAAAAAATATATGTTGTTCAAGTTTAATGTTTTCACTATTTAAATGAAAAAAGATTACATGTAAAAGTATTGGTAGATATATTAAATGATCTTAAAGCCTGTGGGTTTTTCTTTCAGAAAGTAAACAATGCACACTTAAATAAAATTAAGATTACCAACATTGTAATTATATTTGTAATATCAAACAAAACTATTTGTATTGTTACCTTTCTGTGTCCCAGCAAGTAATACATATACATGACCTGTTTGAAAAAGATTAAAATTATAATGTAATATTGTACTGCACAATTTTATAAAAGTGACCTATTCAAAATTTATAAATACATGAAAAGGAAATGAAAGTAAAAACAAAATCTTCGATTTAGTGGCTTTTAAAATAAGACAAAGCAGGATTTCAATCTTTGAATTTGTTTCTCATATTTGTTTAATTCCCTTTGTCTTAAATTTGAGATATCTATGTAATATATTATTAACAAATCCAAATGCGTATATTTTGAGACACGGCTTACCTGAGACCATCTCTTTTTATGTCGAATTTTGCTTTTATCTTTCAAATGAATGTACATTGAATTTCCTCCGGGCATTTTGTACTTAATCTGACTACCATAACAGGGAGTGTATTCCAATGGTGTATCCATATCAAGCTGCATAGAGCTTAAAGAAATTAATGTCAGATGAAAAATTGAACATTCAAAAAGTGCTTCTGTCAAAACTTCGAATACCGAAAAACAAATGCGCATGAGTAGCAATATTGATATGTTTGTGATGTAGGTTTATTAAATTTGAATTGATGTTAAAAATGATGTACAAGTATATTTACTAATTGAATTGTTTAGTGCGTACGTTAAATTTTCTAAAAGGTGAATGTAAAACAATGAAAGTGTTATGTTGAATTATATTCAGTTAAGTGTTATGTTTGAGATTTACCCTATCACTCTGTCTATGGCTGTTTTAAATGTTAAGACGTATTCATTCAAAATCCCGTCACTAAATGCGTCATCAAAAAGTATATGAACTATATAAAATAAAAATTTTAAAGAGTTAGCTCAAAATAATTGATAAAAAATAACTTCTGCTGTATTTAAATGTCTACATCTTTAATGATACAGTAATAAGTTATACACACTTCTATTACACGTATATGTTTATCAAAAAAGTATTCTAGTAATTGTTTCTTGACAATGATTACCTTCGAATGCATATTCCTTTTTACGGTCAGACTGATCCTTATTCATCCTATAATATATGAAATTTAGAGTTTCTAATTTGGTTCATTCCAAACAACTTTAGTATAATGTATACACATTTTATTTAGTTATTTTCCTTACAAAAAGTTATAACTCTGTTTTAAGTTACTGTCACTAAAGATGATTTTAAACTTTGTTTTTAAATACAGTAATTGTTAATCTAATTTCCTTAATATATATTTCTCTAAAGTTTTAAAGACAAGCGGCTCACAGGCCTTGACGGTCACTTAAGTACTTTTAACTCTTTTACTCTTACACGTGATTCATACGAGGGTAAAATATAAGGAATACCGGATCATGTATACCCTAGCTCTAGGAGCCAACATTTTTAACCTTTGAGAAAATAGCGACACACTATAATTTTTACAATTTAACAAAGTTTCATTTATAATGCACACAACATGCGTGTAGTTTATTGTTGCATAGTGAACATATGCACAGGAAAGTATAATTTAAAAAATATATATATTTAAAGCTGATTATGGTATTATTTAATATCAAACTTTATGAACGTTTTAAACGCTGGTTTTCCTTTTAAGGAGGCCGACTTTAGTTTGCATTGCGCATGTTTTTGCGCAATCTAATATAATACAGTTGATTTATACTTCTTATGAATTTTTTTCGATATCATTTATAAAATTGAACACAATAAACAAAATACAGACAAAAATATTTAGATTTTTAAAGGAAATTTTTATTTTTAACACGATTTTTACTTTGTGCGGTAGGGGAGCATTGCATTGACGTTAAGATAAAATGAAGCTTTGTAGGAGTACGTTATAAGAAATAACATAAAAGAAAAAGTAAAAATTGTACGCTGTTGAAATTTTATATACAGAATGATGATTCCTCGAGGACATTTTCCTCATTTTTGGAATGAATCCATTTTACCAATCATCATTTGTGATGATCCAAATATATAGCAAAATTTGGTGCATTTTAATATTTTGAGATGGCCCCCACTAAAAACCAGACGGTAGAATTTTGTGTTGTTTACATATAAGGTAGGGAATTATATTACTCATCATATATAACAATTTGAGAAAAAAAGCTATTGTAGTATTTTTTAAACTGCTTTGATGTGCGGAAAATGACAGTTTCCTATATATTCCTATAGTAAATGTACCTCTATTTTGAGATGGTTCCTAAAAAGAACCAGACGGTCGATTTTTTTTTAAACCTTCGCAAATAAACTAGAGTTGGTTTAAATTACATATGGTTAAAAAATAAAGAGTTATGCTATTGTAGTTTTTCCGCAAAAAAAACCCCCAAATCGGCCTCCTTAAGTGAATAAAAAGAAGATAGTTTGCACTGTCATATACGCCATATTTTAATGGGAAAATGATACACAGAACTTGTTTACAAAACAAACTTTACAAATAATTTAACTGCAATTTTTAGCTCCTCCTCTATTGATATTTCAACCATAAGAATCAACAAGTTTTAGTGCTGAACCCAGTGTATATAAAATACACTAAGCTTTAAAACATAGTAGGGGTCAGCCGCCATTCGTGATTTCAAATAGTAAATCGATAACGGGCATTCATTTTAAAGCCTTGTTTACTGCCAGCCTTACCATGAACAAATTTATTGAAAAGACAAAATACGCATTATACGTTTGAAAGCCTATTGTGAAATAAGGAGTCTGTTCAACATTAGCTTTAAATGTGTTCTTTTTTTTTAATATACTTTCCTGTGCATCGTTTACTTTGCAACAATAAACTACACGCATGCTGTGTGCATTATAAATGAAAAATGTATGACAATTTCAAGGTATTTACTATATCAAGCAAATGCTATTTCCGCTATGACCCATGTTAAACAAACGTATGAAATGATTTATTCAAAAAGCTACGTATGTTCCTTCCAGGTAAATATTGTAAAACACTGGCTCGTTTTGAAAGTTTTCCATCGACTTTGTATGATCAGGAATGTTTGTTGAATACTATGATAAAATGCGACTTAAATGTTTATTCGATTTTTTCCCAGACATTCTATAACGCAAAAATTATATTCCAGCTTAGGCGCCAATCGTTCCATCAACAGAATACTATTTAAATTATCTCCTTACTCTAATTTAAATACACATAATTCAAATAGGTTCGGTACGATTTTTACGAATTGAGATTATCGATAGACATAAATAAATCTTCAATTTAAATGATTGTTTATTTTGGTGAATTTCAGCGTGTCTTTAAATCAGAAGTATCCATCGGTACTTAAATATTACGGAAAAAAGCAATTTGGTTAATTTTTTCCGTAAAAAAGCACTGAAAAAAGACACTTTCCCTGTACCTGAAATGCACTCGTTCTTTACTAGTAATTAAAACGTAAGATCATGTTACCGGAATAGGGACTTCAGCAGTTGTTCCATTTCAAAACGTGTTTCGTGCCACATTGTTGCACAAGCATAAATCATAGGTGGAACATTTTTAGAGGTGTCATTTTTTTCAAGCTTGTCTATATCATCTTGTTCTTGAGTTCTGTGAAAAGAGAACTTTAATATGTACTACAAAATTATGATTTTTATTTTTATTGATCGCTAAGTTTACCATAGTTATACTTAATTCTGGTTTAATGAGCTACACATATATAAAATGTTACTTCATCAAGCCATGAAAAATCAATGTTTAGGTATACACGTACACTACATTCAAAAACATATCTTAGGGGAAGAAATGTTTTGGCATAGCACCACGTGTTTGTAATTAACACATTAAATGCTGCTTACTTGTCTTCATCACGTCTTCTGTTCAAAACCAAGTCCTGTTCTAACAGTATTCCACAGTACAAAGGATTAACAAATAATCTATAAAAGAATACAAATAGTATATGGTAACCTATACCTTACAAACATAAACCGAACAATATGGTGTCCTTATACTAAAATGTTGGGTATATGTTGCCCATTGTAAATGTTTTAAGATGGAATAACACACCATCACAGAATGGCATACCTCTGATCAAAACAATATTCCTTTTTTTTTAAAGAGGATTTTATCGACAGGAGCATGAAACTCAATCATTGCCATTAAGTCTTTCATAACCAAATAATTTACTGTTACTTTTTTCAGGCATGTTACAAAATATTCCACCTTAAAACAGTGAATGAAAACTATTTATTCATAAAGAAACTATAATTTATTGTAAATGATGATATGCATCCCTAGAATATTCCTTAATTGTAAACAAAAAAATATTTCAATAATTAAACATGTTTACAGTAATTTTGTATTCTGACAATTTACCATCTTAAAACAATATTGCAGTTGTTTAAAGGAATCAATACGCACCTTTCGATTTGTGCTATCCTCTCTTGTTTCGGGAACCATATGTGTCCGGCAGTCCAATACAATGACAAGAGCCATAGTGAAGCCAGGACAAGGTAGTAGTTAGATCTCAAATAGTTCGCGTCACAATTAGAACCACAGTCAAAATTAAAATGATCAAACAAAAAATCCTCATTGTTTTGACATATAAAAGTTATTAGCGCTGTTGCTGCTGGTGTAGAGAGCAGACATGGAATAGCAAACGAAAATACTTGCATTTGTAGTTTACAAGCAAGACATGCTAGAAAGTAACAGACTATACTCGATATGACTAAAAGTATTATATCTAAAACGTCTTGATGACTCTGCTTTGTTAATTCCTCCCAAATTTCTGGTTCAAAGATATGTAATTTTGCTACTAAACTCGTAATAAGAAAGGAAGTTAAAATTTTTGACAAAGACACGAAGATATTAATGAAAGCTCGATTTTTCTTCAGATCAGATTGAAAGCGTGAATTGAATCCTTTACTAATTTCACGGTCTTTCTTCTCCTCCAAAATTTCAAGAAAGTTTTCCAGCCATGCGAGTGATGTTAAAAATATAGCGAATAATGTCAGGAAACGTGATCCTAAACCATTTATGCAATCTGTGAAAATGTCACCGGTAGGGGTATGATCTTTGCTCCCATACAGTGGGGATATTCGACAAAAGAACTGAACATCTGGTACGAATATCAATACTGCGATTGACAACTGCAAAAGAAGGGCCAGAATATCTAACGAAAATATGGTGACTTTTTGGAGAAGTGAATAGCTTTTTCTAACAGTGGTTGTCGATTTTAGGAGACTTGGGACAACCCCTGTAGCACTCAACACCAAAAGTCCTTGAATTGGTCCTACATTCGGTAGCAAATGAAACACGAGGAGGCAAAGCCCAATAGACTGACAAACAGCAAGTACAACACACTGAAATAAAGAAAAATCAATACATGCTCGTTGTGCGATGTACACACTATTAACGATCGTTTGTTTAGCTTAATATTGATTGATACAATAATTCTAAAACTTGAAAACACACCAAAAAATGATAAAACAAGAAACACTTGGACCACATTGCTCAACTGATCATTACTATTTGTAAAATGAATTATTCTTTGACACACTTTAAAGAGACAGTACAGCGGAAACACATGTGTAATTTTACTTAAAGGGGCATGGTCACGATTTTGGTCAAATTTATTTTTTTGATTTTAATGTTTAAAATGTTTCAATAAGGCATTTTTGATAGGCAACCAAAATTTGAGTGTCATTTGATGAGTTATAAGTTACAGAGCTTACAATTCTTCACTATGTAAACAAAGCGTTTGTTTACATTTTGAATGTTGGAGTGAAAAATCCAGTTTTAGACCTAAAATGAATGTGTTAATTGTTAGGAACTGTTTATTTATGCTTAAAATGAATAATAAGATAGACAAAACAGCTTTAAAAGGTTTTTTAATGGTATATTGAACCTTTGTAAACAAAAACAGGGCACGAGACTTGTTTACATGACGAAGAATTGTAAGCCCTGTATCTTGCCTAAAACTCAACGACTGGCACCCAAATTTTATCTGATCATTACAAATGCATTCCTAAAGCATTGCAAATAATAAAAACAAAAAAATAAAATTTGACCAAAATCGTGACCATGCCCTTTTAAGATTTACTCGTTGTATCGTTAGGAATAAGGAACAATTTTGACTGTGGCAGTTAAAGTACATAGAAATCCCTTTCACATACCTAATTAATATAATTATGAGCTTCCGAACATGTTAGGGTTATACAAACTGAAATAATCTTACATCGTTTAAATTTTGACTAACAATAATTGACACGTGCCGAAAACTACATCTTCGCCCGAATACGGTCATAATGGAATTCGAAGTAAAAGAGACTCTCTAAGCGGAACACATCATCACTTTCTCGATAAATTATAATTTGTTTACCAATTTCAGTTCATTTCAAAATGAGCAGACATAAAAATGTCAATGAACCCCTCAAGGGGTCTCACAAAATAAATTTAGCAACTCCAGTGATAAACACGCAAAATACACGACACAAAAATAATTCTGGTTATTTTGAAGCAGTGAACAATTATTATCTGTGAGGAGTAGAAAGACACATTTCTATTAACAAGCCTGTCCAGGATAATCTTGGCGAGCCTTGTATGTGTTTTGTTTATAGTAAATACGCATGCGTACAATGTAATAGTATAAAAGGTTGATCTCAGTAACACGTCGCGATATTCATAGATTATACGTAATAATTAATTTTAATGAAATAATTAGATTTATTTTATGGAGAAATTTTTCATTTATTGAAAGTTTATACAGTTATGAGTAGTACAGAAATGCCTAGCCCCATCGATTAATTTATTCAATTTTTTTTATGTAAAATGCGCCGTACTGTCTCTTTCAAAAGCTTAGTTAAACTCTCAAAAAGAAAAAAAAATACAATGCTTTTAAGCTGAAATGAATTCATGAAAGAATTGGTTCGCCCTATTAGTTTCAATTGTCTATACTGTCCGTGGGGTATATATACCGGTCAAGAAAGTGACGGTCGGTTGCTTTCCGATTGAGAGGCACTCAGATTGCACAGACTTCTATATTATAGTTAACCACTTGTGAAAAAGAATAAAGGAAACTACAAACAATACACCACAAAAAAATATTCAAAGTATTAGTATTTTTTTTTGCACAAATACTGCTGCCTTAATTCGCATGCGCATCCAAAAAAAACGAATGGGTCGTTCATATAGCGTGCATAACGTCTAATTCTTTTATGAGACCCCAGTGGCACTACTTTAGACACAGTAGATACGTAATAGTAAATCCAAGAAAGTAACAAAGTAACATCACTTCCATCGGTTTCTACTAAAACATTCCCGTTTCTAAAATCCAAGCGATCATTGGCATCGCTCGATCGGTTGCAATGGGTAGCTTGCGCATGTGTAATGTTATAACTTAAGGTAACTCCGTACCTATAAAATCATGTGTTGAAAGTTTAAAACTTAACTTTTTTTCAACTTATTGGACTTGAATTTCATAAAAAAAATAAATAAAATATATTTGTTTCCGTACTATTTAAGATGTAAAGTAATAAAAACCAAAGGCTGAAATTATCATCTGAAAATCACACTTGTTTTTGTTTAAAAATTAAATATAAGTGGATGGATACTTGTTTGTCTATTTAAATTTTATTGCTTACTATGCCAGACAACTAAAATTAATTTAAAAAAGAAAAAGAAAAATTACAGCATTTAGATATATCACTTAGAGAAAAGTAGAAAAGAGTTATTTCCCTTTGTCATTATTGAATTATGTCAAATATAAGGATGAAAAACGCTTATTAAATATATCCAAGTAAACAATGATTTGAGTTTTTGATGTGCACCTATGATAAGATAGAAATTACAAATCTACTTGCAAGAATTTTAATGAATTCATGGTTTATGTAAAAATGTATGACGTCACAGGAGGGTGGATTTACTTTAAACAGATACACGCTCTACAATTTCGAGGATTTTAAAATATGTGTGCGTGAATATCAGTCTGTCTTGTTTCGGCGTTCATTGAATATACATGTATCTTACTAGTGCAGTTGTTTTCATAGTAGTTTTGTTATCACCTCGCGCAACTTGTTGCGAAGGGGATATAGCATCGCTACCGTGCGTGCGTGCGTGTGTTCGTATGTATGTGTGTGTGTATGTGTGTGTGCGCACTCCATTTCAATTTTCTAGTAAATTAAAAAAAAACCTTCAAAAAGAATTTCCGCAACCTTTGCACAAATATGCCTCATTATAAAAGATTAAAACAAATGCAATGTCATGTTAATTGGTCAAATTTTTATGCAAAACCTTAGATAAAATAACACCATTGTAAAGAAGGAGGGCACACATTATCACAAAATTCATTCAAAACTAAAATTATTTATCATAGATTGCACACTTCTGTAAAATAACAAATGAAAAATGCTTGTGCCTTTCCAAACATTAATACTATTACAAATTATTTTTTCATTAAATCAATGTCATAATCAACTTTGTATACGAGTTATCAATCGAAGTTTTTGACTAAGAGTTATCAATCTTCCGCTTCACAAATTTTGAAATAAAGGGATAACCTGGGGTTTGGCTGGTTATTTGAGGCGTATATATTGCTAGAAAACGTTGACAGACAGACGGACAGCGAATAGACAGCGAATAGACAGACAGACAACGGACAACAGGTGATTAGGAAAGATAACTTGAACCATCAGTTTAGAAGAGGTTAAAGTAACGCAATAGAAAATTGTGTTCTGATTTGAGAAAATATCCGAAATTACCATTAAATTTATTCATCATTGGCTATCAAAGATGGCATGTAAACTTTATTTATTATGTTTTAATTTTTAATTCACATTATTCTTTAGTTTAGCAAACATATTTTTTTGTAATCTGTTAAGCGTACCATCTTATCTATGAAGTTTTATTGTCGATTGTATGACATGTCAAACAACTTGATATGTACATGCATTACAGAAAATTTAAACATTGATTTTAACTGTCTAGAGAAAGGGCAATAGCAATTCGTCTTGCCTATTTTTTTATATTCGCAATGAAATAAAGAAATACTTACTAAAACAACAGTGATAATAGATGGCGGTTTTTCATTTCCAAAATGAACTTTCCAACAGCTGGATAGAAAATTGAAAATGTACGGAATACACATTGCAGTCAAAAGTAACATGCTATGGCCCTCCGTTTCTGGTGTCTGTTGACAAAAGAAGATATAAATAAAAAAAATCATCCTGTAATAAATATGCTAGGAAAACATACAAAGAACATTTGTAAATCGCACACAAAGAGCATTGATCATATCATTAGGATGAGTATACATGGGTTGATTGTTTACATTGAATAGCTCTGAAGACTTCGTTGGTCTCTTTCCATCCTTATGATTTTCTCTTGGTATTTTTGACGATGCAACAGCAAGGCTTAATTTTTGAGCCACCATACTCGCAAGAAACGCGACAAACAAAAACACGTACATAATAAGTCTAATTAACTTAAAGCTGCAATAATTGTGAACATCCGTTTTTTCTTCATTATCCTCCTTCAGTTGAAATCTATCCCAATGTCTGTTTTCAAAATAGATTAACAACCTTTATTATTTACAATTAACAATATGTGTAATTGTGACATTCAAAGAAAGAGTAGAGATAATTTCATTGTTTGTGAACCTTACCTGTTATCACAAAAGTCATTGTGGCTCTGAGACTCATTTCTATCCTAAAAAAAAGATTTTTTGTAATACCTTTAGCATGTATATATTCGTTTTAAACAGATATAAACTTCAAACACATTCAATGTACAGGTAGCAACCATCATCATACTTCCGCTCAATGTAAATAAAATATGGAAAAACACTTTGAAAAATCATAAATACTTTGATGTATTTTTTAAAGTGCCTTTTTAATTTAATTTTTACAAAATTCTTCCTCTGGTATTTTTTTTTTTAGCTTTTTGACAAATATATCTGAAATTGTTTTATTGATGCTGAAATCAATAGACCCAAAAAATCTACTCCCCATGTCAATTTTGACCTATAATAAAAAAAAGGTTATATCGCCAAAACTCGGCGTCTATCCCTGCAGCGTAATGGGTGTAACTTTGATTTACTGGCCCGAGTCCTGAGTTTGAATACTTAAGAGTCTTTGTGTATATAAGTTGTAAAAGTTTAAAATAAAAGTTTAACCTCAATTAATTTTTTCTGCCATTTTCAAGTCAAACAGATTGTAAAAATCTACATTGTAAAAACATTATAGGTTTCGGCTTGTATGTTGTTTTGCATATTACTACACGTAGTTTTGTGATATATATTAAATTCAATGTAAATAACAAACATCGTCAACGGAAATGGAAATACATTATAATGTAATTTTTCAAAAGTTTACCTATTACGATCAAAGTAATTATCTCGCTTTCAAGGCATATCTCATCCACGTATCAAGCCAAGGGAATTCTTACCTTATTTTCATCGTTGCAATCTGGAATGAGCGAGTTCTGTGTTTGTGTATCGACAAACCCATGATTGGTATTCTAGATAAAAAATAAGTGATCATGTTAGGGGAAAAAAGGTTATATCGAAGCATCGGTGGCTCGCACCCCTTGATCTTTGTGAAGCTGGTCTACGAAGAGCCACTAAGCCAAGCAGCTGGTTAGAAAGATATGTGTAATATAAACAATACAAGACTTATTAAGTTTGTCGTATTTAAAAGGCAGAATTATGATACGAACAAAATTAATTTCGGATAATTTGGAGTTTTTGATCATTGCTGAGCATCGGAGATTGTTAAAAAGTGTACACAATTAAATAAATTTAACTGCATACAATTATAATAAAACAAATATTTACGATGTTTTATGTGCAAACAAGATGCATATTGTTTATATAAGAATCTGTTTTTCCACTCACATTCTTTTACTTTAGAATTGATATCTGGTAAAAATATAAATATGCATGTTAATATATACGCTACACATTTCCTTAAAATATTTATGTTTCCTCATTTTTGCAGATTTAAATTTGAATGTTATCGAAATCGTCATTCTTATAATATTTGAGGACTCACTATATGCTGTAAGAACTTTTATAAAGATTGGGTGAATAATATGAGATTAAACAATGAAATGAAAAACCTGCTAGATCAAAAATTCAGCCTGCGGTGCTATAATAACAACAAAAACTAAAATCAACAAAATGAAATGAGAAGTACTTTCGAATGAAAAAAAAAATCAAATAAAAAATCATTTAAATTGGTGATATTTGTATTTTTTTACCAAATATATGCTTTGACTCTATAAAAACCAATCAATAAATCGTACGTTTAGTGGTTTTGTGACAAGCTGAGGTGTTATCTTTTAATAAAGTTAAGAACGTTTCAAGCAGATCTAACGGTTTTTAATGTTGAAGATCTTACTGTATGTGACATTTTTAAGATTTGTTTTAAAACTACCAAAGATTCTTCTGTACAATGGCTTCAATTTATAATTTTACACAAAATTCTTCCAGTTGGCTTCTACCTTAAAAAAATTAATGTCAAAACTACTGACAGATGTGGGTTCTGTAAAAGTAATGTTGAAACTATTATACATGTTTTTATTTCTTGTGAGAAAATACATACCCTATGGAGTGAACTTAGTTTATACATTTACAGAAAGACCTCTGAAAGAGTCGGATTTAATATGTCTAATATTATACTTGGCCAACTTCCACTGTCGTTTCATAACAAAGTCACTAATTTTATAATTCTTTATATGAAAAAATATATATTTTGTTGTCTTATGTCAAATAAGATTCCATGCTTAATTGGTTTCCTTTGTTATTTAAAACTAAAATACAATATTGAAAGATATGGTGCAATACAAACTTGTAAATTACAATATTTTGAAAAATTATGGAATAGTTGGAAAGGTATCTTTGATGCTGATATCTGATTTATTTTCATTATGACTATTTTTTCTATTTTTCTTTTGTCACTTAAACTTTTTTTTTCTTTTTTCTTTTCATGTAGGCAAGTAACCACTAAATAATACATTTAGGTGTTTTTTCATAAGTGTGGGTGTGTATGTGTGTTGGTGTGACTGAATGTCTTTTTCTGTATGTCTGTTCCTTGAAAAAGAAATAAATTATAAAAAAAAAAGAAAAAAAAAGTTACAAGCGTTTAAGACGGCGCAGCGGTAACATAAAAAGCCTGTTACATGTAAGACCTAAGCGGTATATGAATTAAATAAGAATAACAGAATTGCTTTGAAATGCATTTAGTGAAATAGAAGTCTAAAATCAAAGTAATGAAGTACTGACGGGAGTTGATTTTATAGATTATTTTTTATTTTTAAATAAACGATATGTTTTTGTTGGGTTTTTTTTTTTTGCATGGTAAGTATTTTCCTATATTATTTGAATTACGCATATTTTTATTTTATGAATTCTCCGACAGGAATCTCGTGAAAACCCCATATGAATCTTGTGTAATATTCAAATTAATTCCATCAAACTACGTATTAGTAATCGAAGTAGTTCTGAGGAATTGCATGGATTCAGGCAATATTAAATTCTAGTCTCGTTCATCCTGATCGACGTTCGGCTATCTCCGTTCATGTCCGACAAGCGAGAGCTAGAGACTCTGTGCTTGTCGGAGATTTACGGAGACAGTCGAGCGCCTGGTTGTTTAGACTATATTGAACTCTGGCGTAGGAATACATACAATATCCGACTACAATTAATATTTAAATTGTTCGTACCATTTAAAATCTGACAATTTACAAGGTATCTATGGATAAGTTTCCTTAAAAACAAGTCTTAAGAATACACTACATCTAGTATATCGATTAGAACTATATGTTGTCAGCGATGCTGATTTGTGCTTTGGCCGAAACACTGTTTCACTTTCGGTTTGCCATAGTAACTGCATAGGAGAGTTGATTAAAATCAACTCCCAAAAATTGAAAATATTCGGACAAGTATGATTTCAGTAAGTAAAGAAAGAAACCTCGACAGTTTAATTTGACATCAAAATGTTGAACGACACATTTTGGTCAGACGGACGTTAGACAACGAGTAATACAGGACAAGTTTATAGTCGGCTGATTGTAGGTAAAATTTTTAATCCAAAACAAGAAATGCATATTGAATGTGCACTCGCGTTACATGTATTTTTTTCAATATTTTTTTCGAAAAAAAAACCGTAAATGTTATCATAGACGATGTAGAGGGTTCAACAATAACACAAGTTTGGACATTTTTCGACCTCGCACATTGAACCGCTTGTTACTATTTATTTATTTCTCAAGAAATAATTAAAGTATAGATTTGATTTTTTTTAACATCGTTTGCCTACGCTATTTTGGGACAACCCTCGATTTAGATGTCCAGAAATAAGTTATTTAAAATTAAAACCTAGTTATTTAAAGACATAAAAATCTGAATCAATTGTGTATTATAATTGAGAAGGTAAAAAGTAGACAGACATGTTATATTTTGACAGTTTAACGTTTTTATTGCTAATTTGGCGTGAATGAAGAACCACGATGAAGTAATCTTTCAGTGGTAAGCAATATCATATAACTATTGATAATACAATTTGCCAGACAAAATGCTGCCATAACATATAAACTGTCACAGGCTTAGATATGAACGTGAATTCTAGATTTTTAATTTTACAAAAACGCAAAATTTAAATATTTTATTACGTTTGACGAAGACATCGTTGGAATTTGTCAATTCACCTCTAAAAAGATGACAGAAAAAAACCCGAAAAAAAACAAAAGAGGATCGTTTCTCTTAAAACACAACATCGGTAGTAACAATCCCTATAAACCGGCTAGAATATTTTTGTACCCAATCCCTAGTAAACAGACGGAATGTATAAATTGAATGGTCTATTAAAATAACAATATGAGATTAAAAAAGTTGGTCTTTGTGCGTTTAGATTTAAACTGCCATTAAAAATAATTTGAACAAGCTTTGAAAAGTCTCTTTTATGAAAACGTTGAATAAACGGACGGATAACAATGACTAAAGGAAAGGTAGATCGTTGCAGGTCATTGTTCCTAATTCAGTTTTGGTAAATGACATCTGAGAAATAGAGACTATTTCAAAAAAAAAGAAAATATGAATTCGTAGTAGACTTACAAAAATAAAACAGGAAAATCCAGTGACATTTCTTTTGAATCAATCTTTTGTAAGTAATTGTGTTTTATCCCTTATATTCTTTAAACGGTATCATATTTTTTCGTTGAAAATGAAAGTGAAAAATTACAAAAATCAGAACAAAAATGATACAAAGCAGGGATGGGGTAATTGAAAAAAGTATTTGTAAATTAATTAATTTGTAATTAATTACATTTTTCAAAGTAATTGAAAGTAATTTGTAATTGAGTCTGTCTTCAATTACAAGTAATTGAATGTATTAAAATACATTCCAAAAATATTGTGTATTTTCAATTACTTTTCAATTACATCTCAATTACTTTTTTCCCAAGTTTAAAATATAAAAAAGGTTTCATATAATGATAAATAGAATTTATACATGTTTGGCATGGACTTTTGTTTATATAATAATTAAATGTCCCATAATGTTTCATATGTTTATACAGCATAACACACTGCCCAGGGCAATAGGTAAAGATCTAATTTTGTGGAGGTGTGAACTTCTCTAATACCCCAAAACCCCCATTGATTTTAGACTTAAGGGAGTCAAAATATCTCATTCTTGTGAATTATAGCAATTATTACTATTTAATGTTAAAGAAAATTGTTCTAAAAATTTTCTAGAAATCTGATCTGAACTGAACTATACAACCTTTAAAAACATAACCGTGCATAAAGCCCTGTGTATCTTAATGCTGCTATTTATCTACTACTTATCTTTTTATTTATACAATGTACCTCTGACTTTTGAAGTGTATTTAATGATTGACCTCATGTACAATTCCATGGTGTGAGCGAAATAAACTGATTTGAATTGAATTATTAATATATGTTTATGTTCTCAGGATTTAAAAAAAAATAAAACTAAAGTATTTGAATTGTAATTAATTACATTTATCAAAGTAATTGAGAGTAATTAATTACATTTTAAAAAATCAATGTAATTGTAATTGCAAGTAATTGATAAAATTGCCAATGTATTTGAAAGTAATTAATTACTTTTCAAAGTCATTGACCCCAACTCTGATACAAAGACAATGAATAAAATACTATAATATGTAATTTATTTTAATAAGTTAAAAATAGTCAGAATGTTCCAAACAAAGAAAGTTCTTTGTTTTATTTGATTCAGAAAAAAATCCTACTGACATAACGAATAAAAGGTATTTAAAGCTGAACACCGCTCGTATATATGCACCATCACACAGATACCTAGTATATAAACCCTTCGATTTCGTTACACCCGATTGCACACCTGAAACTCGTTGCCGACGTGTAGTATTCCTTTCGTCGTCTTTGAAATTTCTGCATTTTATTCTTATTTTATGTGCATATTCTGTTTTTAAATTATATTTTGACCAGTTTAATTAATGTTAATATTCTCCTGGCTTGGAAAAATGCATAAAACTTGATAATTTCATGGCGACCGAGTAACACGGCGAGGAAAGATGTACGTCCACACAGGTGAGACTTCTACAGCAAAATACTTTAAAATGCTAAGAGGTCTCAAGCTTATATAGAGGTTGTAGGGATAACGGTAGTGATTTAGAAATATGGCGAACAGTGCCTACATGTACTTACAAGCGACGTTCAGCTTTATCTGTTTATGGTATAATCTGCACATCACGGGTCCGTGAAAAAAATAGTTATGTGTTGAAAATTAAAGACTTACAGGATGCATTGCTTTAGCTAGGGGACCAGTGCAATGATAAAGATCTGTATTAAACTTCAAGGGGTGGTTTCTGGTGGGTATGCTCTAAAAAAATAAATAAACGAAACACATCTTTGAAAACTTATGTTAGAAACGTTAAAGGTGTTATGAACCAAAAATACCAGTATGTATTCAAACAAAGGAATTTACAAAAAGTGTTATATTAATGGCTTGAAAATACCGTTTAACCGTATGAAGCTCAGTGTTTAGTGGTAATAAAAACATATGTGTTGTTGTAATGTACAAACACGTCTTATCAAAGAGATGCACAGAGAGAGAGAGAGATTGTAAATGAGTTAGGTTATTTACATTGCGACTTACTTTTTTCTATCGTTAAATAGATATCATTCTTTATTTGCACGATGCAAAAGAGAAAATCATCATACAAAAACACAAAAATGACTTTAAAATATTTGATCACATTACAAAATCGTTAACTTTTTAAAGAAAGAAAAACTAATCTCATGTTTAAACGTTACATTTATTGAATGTCTTGTAAATCATCGAAAAATGTTGTTATAGAAGAAGAAAATATATCTTAACTTACTTGAAGCACAAAATTCTCACTCATTTTCTCAAGTATAATGCATAAGTTATTCGTTGCTTCTACACTTCCTGGTGTATCTTCTGCTTATAACATGTTCCATTGTTACGTGTTTCAATGACTTCTTGGAAAGGGAAAAAAATTCATTTCTTGTAAAAGTATGCTATAGCTTTCAATGATCGTTTCGGGATACATGTTCTTTCATTTTAAATGATTTTTTTTTTGTGGAAAAAAAAACCATAATTGTAACAGTAAAATTACATCTTTAGTAAAGTTTATTCATTAAAACTTTCTTTTATTTTGACCCATACAGGTTGAATCTGTAATTAATTATATTAATAAGTAACTAAAAGGTTACTTTTGCAGACATTTCACTTACGTTTCAGTTTTATACTGTGCTAGATAATTATTTGAATCATAAAATGATATAAATTTTATATACACCTGGACGGTTGGTGTCTGCATATTTGTATTTTATCCCTGTTCAACATAAGTTAAAAATCTAAATCAAAATCAGAATACACCAATACTGGGTTGTTTTTTTTTTAATAAATATTAGAATCTATGTTTATCGGAAAGGTACTATAAAATATTTAACGAATTAGTGTTATCAATCAATTTACTTGACAATTACAATTGACAAGTGCACATAAAACATATATACACTTCCTAGGAGGTCAATATTTTTGGTTTCAAAGTATCTTGTGTGCACTGTTGCAGTTTCATCAAGAAATTACATGTCGTATTAGTAATTAAGTGATGTTGATCTTTCAGTACTTTCATGTTGTTAAAATATTGTAGCATGAATATTGGTAATGCTATTATAGAAATGCATTATAAAGTTACAGACGGTGAGAATTATGATTAAAACACTGTAAAATTTGAGTCTCATTCAAAACTATCGAAAATAACCATCACCTTATTGAAACTTAATGCACAGGAAATCCGGAACTTTATTTTACATTTTCATTGTCTTTGATAATGACGAATATAAACTTTACTACCTTGTAAAAACAGATGCCCTGTGGATGTTTGCATAATCATACCCGTTAGAAACATCGTTCATTCAAATCTCCTGTGATCAGAATATATAATTATCTATCCTAAAATCGACGGGTTTCGGGTTAATGCATTTAGACATCTTATTTAATGAGACTTTAACAATATTGAATGTTAACGACGGTGCACCTGAAACTGTTTTGTACAACGGAATGCGAAATTTGAACTAAGTGTAATGTACGGCACACAATAATGGAATGGGCCATGTACAGCTCACCAGTTTAAATAATTGTAAAAGCTTTTTTACAAAGAAAAGAAGACTTCGAAAGAAAACTGATGTAGTAATTATTTATTGGTTTTTTTTCCAGAAATTTTCAGTTGTAAAATAAAACTTCATAAATTGTAAAAATTAAACATGAAGTTAAAAATATGACACTATAGATGGCACCGAACCGAAATCAATGGAAAATATTCTAAACAGTTGTACTATTATTTTATGTGAAACAAGCACGATTTGTACTGTTTTAGTAGACAAAACAATTAATAACTAATCCATTTGGTTTAATATTTCATTTTAAACGCGTATCCTTCTGGAAAAATGTCATGCTATGAATCATATATTAAATTGGTCGAATTTAAGGGCTCTTTATTCCACGATGTGTTTTCATATTTATATTTTATTGGAAACCTTTTGATACCTAGAAAAGCTTAGTTCAAAAGAACGGTAACTTCAAACAAAACGAAACATACCTCATTTCATATACATGTATATACACAGGATGAAGCTCAGTCACCTTTCCAGACAATTCAGTTATCATTCAAGTGACTGAATGGCAGAGCTTCATTATGTGATAATCAAGATATGGTTTTGTAGTATGGCAATAAGAAGTCAAGTAACTGAGCGCTCGAAATGCACGATTTAAAATATATACTTCTTGCTTTAAGGTACTTTGAAACAGTCGATTAAATGAATCACCTCTCAAGTGTAGAAAATATATCCTAAAATAACTAATCAAACCATTTTTTGTTCAGATGACATGGTTACGAAAGAGGAGTCATCTTCTGGAAAAACAGAAAGTACCTGGAAGTTGAAAAAATAGGAATTGAATGCACTTAACCTTGAAATTTTTTATGAATTATTACAGACATTTGAATAGTAAAACTTCTTAAAATGCCATTTACCACTTCTGTTCTCCTTGTTGTCTTTGGGGCTTTTTTTAAAGGAAATTATTGCATTAAATGAAAAATTATTAAATTATACTAATAATTACTCGAAATTTTTCTCTTTTTCTTAAAATGTACCTCTGACTTTTGAAGTGTATTTAATGATTGACCTCATGTACAATTCCATGGTGTGAGCGAAATAAACTGATTTGAATTGAATTATTAATATATGTTTATGTTCTCAGGATTTAAAAAAAAATAAAACTAAAGTATTTGAATTGTAATTAATTACATTTATCAAAGTAATTGAGAGTAATTAATTACATTTTAAAAAATCAATGTAATTGTAATTGCAAGTAATTGATAAAATTGCCAATGTATTTGAAAGTAATTAATTACTTTTCAAAGTCATTGACCCCAACTCTGATACAAAGACAATGAATAAAATACTATAATATGTAATTTATTTTAATAAGTTAAAAATAGTCAGAATGTTCCAAACAAAGAAAGTTCTTTGTTTTATTTGATTCAGAAAAAAATCCTACTGACATAACGAATAAAAGGTATTTAAAGCTGAACGCCGCTCGTATATATGCACCATCACACAGATACCTAGTATATAAACCCTTCGATTTCGTTACACCCGATTGCACACCTGAAACTCGTTGCCGACGTGTAGTATTCCTTTCGTCGTCTTTGAAATTTCTGCATTTTATTCTTATTTTATGTGCATATTCTGTTTTTAAATTATATTTTGACCAGTTTAATTAATGTTAATATTCTCCTGGCTTGGAAAAATGCATAAAACTTGATAATTTCATGGCGACCGAGTAACACGGCGAGGAAAGATGTACGTCCACACAGGTGAGACTTCTACAGCAAAATACTTTAAAATGCTAAGAGGTCTCAAGCTTATATAGAGGTTGTAGGGATAACGGTAGTGATTTAGAAATATGGCGAACAGTGCCTACATGTACTTACAAGCGACGTTCAGCTTTATCTGTTTATGGTATAATCTGCACATCACGGGTCCGTGAAAAAAATAGTTATGTGTTGAAAATTAAAGACTTACAGGATGCATTGCTTTAGCTAGGGGACCAGTGCAATGATAAAGATCTGTATTAAACTTCAAGGGGTGGTTTCTGGTGGGTATGCTCTAAAAAAATAAATAAACGAAACACATCTTTGAAAACTTATGTTAGAAACGTTAAAGGTGTTATGAACCAAAAATACCAGTATGTATTCAAACAAAGGAATTTACAAAAAGTGTTATATTAATGGCTTGAAAATACCGTTTAACCGTATGAAGCTCAGTGTTTAGTGGTAATAAAAACATATGTGTTGTTGTAATGTACAAACACGTCTTATCAAAGAGATGCACAGAGAGAGAGAGAGATTGTAAATGAGTTAGGTTATTTACATTGCGACTTACTTTTTTCTATCATTAAATAGATATCATTCTTTATTTGCACGATGCAAAAGAGAAAATCATCATACAAAAACACAAAAATGACTTTAAAATATTTGATCACATTACAAAATCGTTAACTTTTTAAAGAAAGAAAAACTAATCTCATGTTTAAACGTTACATTTATTGAATGTCTTGTAAATCATCGAAAAATGTTGTTATAGAAGAAGAAAATATATCTTAACTTACTTGAAACACAAAATTCTCACTCATTTTCTCAAGTATAATGCATAAGTTATTCGTTGCTTCTACACTTCCTGGTGTATCTTCTGCTTATAACATGTTCCATTGTTACGTGTTTCAATGACTTCTTGGAAAGGGAAAAAAATTCATTTCTTGTAAAAGTATGCTATAGCTTTCAATGATCGTTTCGGGATACATGCTCTTTCATTTTAAATGATTTTTTTTTGTGGAAAAAAAAACCATAATTGTAACAGTAAAATTACATCTTTAGTAAAGTTTATTCATTAAAACTTTCTTTTATTTTGACCCATACAGGTTGAATCTGTAATTAATTATATTAATAAGTAACTAAAAGGTTACTTTTGCAGACATTTCACTTACGTTTCAGTTTTATACTGTGCTAGATAATTATTTGAATCATAAAATGATATAAATTTTATATACACCTGGACGGTTGGTGTCTGCATATTTGTATTTTATCCCTGTTCAACATAAGTTAAAAATCTAAATCAAAATCAGAATACACCAATACTGGGTTGTTTTTTTTTTAATAAATATTAGAATCTATGTTTATCGGAAAGGTACTATAAAATATTTAACGAATTAGTGTTATCAATCAATTTACTTGACAATTACAATTGACAAGTGCACATAAAACATATATACACTTCCTAGGAGGTCAATATTTTTGGTTTCAAAGTATCTTGTGTGCACTGTTGCAGTTTCATCAAGAAATTACATGTCGTATTAGTAATTAAGTGATGTTGATCTTTCAGTACTTTCATGTTGTTAAAATATTGTAGCATGAATATTGGTAATGCTATTATAGAAATGCATTATAAAGTTACAGACGGTGAGAATTATGATTAAAACACTGTAAAATTTGAGTCTCATTCAAAACTATCGAAAATAACCATCACCTTATTGAAACTTAATGCACAGGAAATCCGGAACTTTATTTTACATTTTCATTGTCTTTGATAATGACGAATATAAACTTTACTACCTTGTAAAAACAGATGCCCTGTGGATGTTTGCATAATCATACCCGTTAGAAACATCGTTCATTCAAATCTCCTGTGATCAGAATATATAATTATCTATCCTAAAATCGACGGGTTTCGGGTTAATGCATTTAGACATCTTATTTAATGAGACTTTAACAATATTGAATGTTAACGACGGTGCACCTGAAACTGTTTTGTACAACGGAATGCGAAATTTGAACTAAGTGTAATGTACGGCACACAATAATGGAATGGGCCATGTACAGCTCACCAGTTTAAATAATTGTAAAAGCTTTTTTACAAAGAAAAGAAGACTTCGAAAGAAAACTGATGTAGTAATTATTTATTGGGTTTTTTTCCAGAAATTTTCAGTTGTAAAATAAAACTTCATAAATTGTAAAAATTAAACATGAAGTTAAAAATATGACACTATAGATGGCACCGAACCGAAATCAATGGAAAATATTCTAAACAGTTGTACTATTATTTTATGTGAAACAAGCACGATTTGTACTGTTTTAGTAGACAAAACAATTAATAACTAATCCATTTGGTTTAATATTTCATTTTAAACGCGTATCCTTCTGGAAAAATGTCATGCTATGAATCATATATTAAATTGGTCGAATTTAAGGGCTCTTTATTCCACGATGTGTTTTCATATTTATATTTTATTGGAAACCTTTTGATACCTAGAAAAGCTTAGTTCAAAAGAACGGTAACTTCAAACAAAACGAAACATACCTCATTTCATATACATGTATATACACAGGATGAAGCTCAGTCACCTTTCCAGACAATTCAGTTATCATTCAAGTGACTGAATGGCAGAGCTTCATTATGTGATAATCAAGATATGGTTTTGTAGTATGGCAATAAGAAGTCAAGTAACTGAGCGCTCGAAATGCACGATTTAAAATATATACTTCTTGCTTTAAGGTACTTTGAAACAGTCGATTAAATGAATCACCTCTCAAGTGTAGAAAATATATCCTAAAATAACTAATCAAACCATTTTTTGTTCAGATGACATGGTTACGAAAGAGGAGTCATCTTCTGGAAAAACAGAAAGTACCTGGAAGTTGAAAAAATAGGAATTGAATGCACTTAACCTTGAAATTTTTTATGAATTATTACAGACATTTGAATAGTAAAACTTCTTAAAATGCCATTTACCACTTCTGTTCTCCTTGTTGTCTTTGGGGCTTTTTTTAAAGGAAATTATTGCATTAAATGAAAAATTATTAAATTATACTAATAATTACTCGAAATTTTTCTCTTTTTCTTAAAATGTACCTCTGACTTTTGAAGTGTATTTAATGATTGACCTCATGTACAATTCCATGGTGTGAGCGAAATAAACTGATTTGAATTGAATTATTAATATATGTTTATGTTCTCAGGATTTAAAAAAAAATAAAACTAAAGTATTTGAATTGTAATTAATTACATTTATCAAAGTAATTGAGAGTAATTAATTACATTTTAAAAAATCAATGTAATTGTAATTGCAAGTAATTGATAAAATTGCCAATGTATTTGAAAGTAATTAATTACTTTTCAAAGTCATTGACCCCAACTCTGATACAAAGACAATGAATAAAATACTATAATATGTAATTTATTTTAATAAGTTAAAAATAGTCAGAATGTTCCAAACAAAGAAAGTTCTTTGTTTTATTTGATTCAGAAAACAATCCTACTGACATAACGAATAAAAGGTATTTAAAGCTGAACGCCGCTCGTATATATGCACCATCACACAGATACCTAGTATATAAACCCTTCGATTTCGTTACACCCGATTGCACACCTGAAACTCGTTGCCGACGTGTAGTATTCCTTTCGTCGTCTTTGAAATTTCTGCATTTTATTCTTATTTTATGTGCATATTCTGTTTTTAAATTATATTTTGACCAGTTTAATTAATGTTAATATTCTCCTGGCTTGGAAAAATGCATAAAACTTGATAATTTCATGGCGACCGAGTAACACGGCGAGGAAAGATGTACGTCCACACAGGTGAGACTTCTACAGCAAAATACTTTAAAATGCTAAGAGGTCTCAAGCTTATATAGAGGTTGTAGGGATAACGGTAGTGATTTAGAAATATGGCGAACAGTGCCTACATGTACTTACAAGCGACGTTCAGCTTTATCTGTTTATGGTATAATCTGCACATCACGGGTCCGTGAAAAAAATAGTTATGTGTTGAAAATTAAAGACTTACAGGATGCATTGCTTTAGCTAGGGGACCAGTGCAATGATAAAGATCTGTATTAAACTTCAAGGGGTGGTTTCTGGTGGGTATGCTCTAAAAAAATAAATAAACGAAACACATCTTTGAAAACTTATGTTAGAAACGTTAAAGGTGTTATGAACCAAAAATACCAGTATGTATTCAAACAAAGGAATTTACAAAAAGTGTTATATTAATGGCTTGAAAATACCGTTTAACCGTATGAAGCTCAGTGTTTAGTGGTAATAAAAACATATGTGTTGTTGTAATGTACAAACACGTCTTATCAAAGAGATGCACAGAGAGAGAGAGAGATTGTAAATGAGTTAGGTTATTTACATTGCGACTTACTTTTTTCTATCATTAAATAGATATCATTCTTTATTTGCACGATGCAAAAGAGAAAATCATCATACAAAAACACAAAAATGACTTTAAAATATTTGATCACATTACAAAATCGTTAACTTTTTAAAGAAAGAAAAACTAATCTCATGTTTAAACGTTACATTTATTGAATGTCTTGTAAATCATCGAAAAATGTTGTTATAGAAGAAGAAAATATATCTTAACTTACTTGAAACACAAAATTCTCACTCATTTTCTCAAGTATAATGCATAAGTTATTCGTTGCTTCTACACTTCCTGGTGTATCTTCTGCTTATAACATGTTCCATTGTTACGTGTTTCAATGACTTCTTGGAAAGGGAAAAAAATTCATTTCTTGTAAAAGTATGCTATAGCTTTCAATGATCGTTTCGGGATACATGCTCTTTCATTTTAAATGATTTTTTTTTGTGGAAAAAAAAACCATAATTGTAACAGTAAAATTACATCTTTAGTAAAGTTTATTCATTAAAACTTTCTTTTATTTTGACCCATACAGGTTGAATCTGTAATTAATTATATTAATAAGTAACTAAAAGGTTACTTTTGCAGACATTTCACTTACGTTTCAGTTTTATACTGTGCTAGATAATTATTTGAATCATAAAATGATATAAATTTTATATACACCTGGACGGTTGGTGTCTGCATATTTGTATTTTATCCCTGTTCAACATAAGTTAAAAATCTAAATCAAAATCAGAATACACCAATACTGGGTTGTTTTTTTTTTAATAAATATTAGAATCTATGTTTATCGGAAAGGTACTATAAAATATTTAACGAATTAGTGTTATCAATCAATTTACTTGACAATTACAATTGACAAGTGCACATAAAACATATATACACTTCCTAGGAGGTCAATATTTTTGGTTTCAAAGTATCTTGTGTGCACTGTTGCAGTTTCATCAAGAAATTACATGTCGTATTAGTAATTAAGTGATGTTGATCTTTCAGTACTTTCATGTTGTTAAAATATTGTAGCATGAATATTGGTAATGCTATTATAGAAATGCATTATAAAGTTACAGACGGTGAGAATTATGATTAAAACACTGTAAAATTTGAGTCTCATTCAAAACTATCGAAAATAACCATCACCTTATTGAAACTTAATGCACAGGAAATCCGGAACTTTATTTTACATTTTCATTGTCTTTGATAATGACGAATATAAACTTTACTACCTTGTAAAAACAGATGCCCTGTGGATGTTTGCATAATCATACCCGTTAGAAACATCGTTCATTCAAATCTCCTGTGATCAGAATATATAATTATCTATCCTAAAATCGACGGGTTTCGGGTTAATGCATTTAGACATCTTATTTAATGAGACTTTAACAATATTGAATGTTAACGACGGTGCACCTGAAACTGTTTTGTACAACGGAATGCGAAATTTGAACTAAGTGTAATGTACGGCACACAATAATGGAATGGGCCATGTACAGCTCACCAGTTTAAATAATTGTAAAAGCTTTTTTACAAAGAAAAGAAGACTTCGAAAGAAAACTGATGTAGTAATTATTTATTGGGTTTTTTTCCAGAAATTTTCAGTTGTAAAATAAAACTTCATAAATTGTAAAAATTAAACATGAAGTTAAAAATATGACACTATAGATGGCACCGAACCGAAATCAATGGAAAATATTCTAAACAGTTGTACTATTATTTTATGTGAAACAAGCACGATTTGTACTGTTTTAGTAGACAAAACAATTAATAACTAATCCATTTGGTTTAATATTTCATTTTAAACGCGTATCCTTCTGGAAAAATGTCATGCTATGAATCATATATTAAATTGGTCGAATTTAAGGGCTCTTTATTCCACGATGTGTTTTCATATTTATATTTTATTGGAAACCTTTTGATACCTAGAAAAGCTTAGTTCAAAAGAACGGTAACTTCAAACAAAACGAAACATACCTCATTTCATATACATGTATATACACAGGATGAAGCTCAGTCACCTTTCCAGACAATTCAGTTATCATTCAAGTGACTGAATGGCAGAGCTTCATTATGTGATAATCAAGATATGGTTTTGTAGTATGGCAATAAGAAGTCAAGTAACTGAGCGCTCGAAATGCACGATTTAAAATATATACTTCTTGCTTTAAGGTACTTTGAAACAGTCGATTAAATGAATCACCTCTCAAGTGTAGAAAATATATCCTAAAATAACTAATCAAACCATTTTTTGTTCAGATGACATGGTTACGAAAGAGGAGTCATCTTCTGGAAAAACAGAAAGTACCTGGAAGTTGAAAAAATAGGAATTGAATGCACTTAACCTTGAAATTTTTTATGAATTATTACAGACATTTGAATAGTAAAACTTCTTAAAATGCCATTTACCACTTCTGTTCTCCTTGTTGTCTTTGGGGCTTTTTTTAAAGGAAATTATTGCATTAAATGAAAAATTATTAAATTATACTAATAATTACTCGAAATTTTTCTCTTTTTCTTAAAATTTACTGTATCATTCAAAAAAAAAAAATACTAGCAACCACAGATTTACGCGATCCTTTCAGTCCAACGAGCTGTCTGTATAAGAACGATTATCTTATTAACTCTAGCAAAAAAAGAAAAAAAAAAACAGAATCAAAACTGAAAGCTTAATAACGTTCCGATTGCATAAATTAAACGATGTATTACAATAACTACATGCATTAAAAAAGGTGGTCTTTGTGTTTTAGGATTTTAACTGCCATTAAAGAGTACTGTCTTTTGTTTTATATATTTGAAACATCATTAGTACTTGAAGATATTTTTTCTCAATCAGGCTTCGTTAATAAATAATCAACGAAAATTCCTCAAAATATTCCGGATATCATCTGAATTTTTGGATTTTTCAATCTTGCGCATGCGCATTACATTCACACTAAACCACGGGAGGCTCTTTATTTTATGTTTCCACATTTATAATTTGGAAACGATCAAACAAATGCGTGTTAATTTTCATTGGAATTTTTTTCTGTTCATCAAGAAAAATACGGGAAACTAGAGCAGAGCTCGTGGCAAAGCCACGAGTAGGTCTTCCGTTGTTGCTGCGAGTTGAAAATATATGTGATATGGTGTCAAACGATTATAATTACTAAACTTTCAGTTCTGCTTTTGTTATAAAAACGTGTTGTGATTGAAAGCCTGCATATAAAACGTGTTTTGAAAAAGAAAATAAGAAAATGTTTTAGGAAAACTATTTGTCGCACACAGTTTATGTAATCGTAACAAACATTATTTAAAAAATGAGATATTTAATGGCGAGTTAAATTTTCAGAGGGTAGCAAGCATTGTAATAAACAGTATGTACTCATGTGTCATGTCAGGAATTGTGGTTTTTTTTTTAAACCGAACCCGTTTACAAAACACGTAACCTTTTCTCTAAGATAACTTCTTTATTTAAATATTTGTAAATTTTTGAAGACAATGTGCAATTTAGAATTGTTGCGTGCTGACAAAATTTACAGACCCGAAACGTACTACTATACAACAACAAAAAAGCGTGCGACTTACGTGCGAAAAACGTTTCGTAATAACCGTTTAGCGTTTCGTGTGAATCGTGAAGCGTTTCGTGTAAACCGTTTAGCGTTTCGGACAAAGCGTGCAGAATTTCGGACAATGCGTTTAAATCATTTCGAGCAAAGCGTGCGAGAACCATGTGAAACGTTTATCAGATTTCATTCGGAACTCTCTGACAATTTGTTTCAAAATGGAGCCCGTGTTTTACATTACATGTACTTTAAACTGTTTGTGATTGGCAAAACTCTCTTGTAGGTATTTTCATGAAAATAAAATCTAGAAGAAATGATATACTTATCTTTTAACAAAATTGAATTTATTTTTAACAAACAAAAGAAAGGTATATGTATTAAAAGACGACTAGTTACAGAGTACATGTATATATAACGTTTTTATACGATGTTTCAGTACTGGTACAGTTTTACCGGTAACGAAAATTTGCCAGTATCGAATAATTTTTAGAAAAATTATTGGTGGAAGACAAAGTTGAGGTTTTAAAAAATTCTAGCTAGGTGATTATAACACAGAAATAAATATTATATCAGTACGTGAAGTTGTTTGCCATTTGCACGATTATTTACCGAATTGTTTACAAATTAAAAATGTGCCCCAGATATGAGCTACCGGATGTTCAAAGCAGAAAAAACGAAAGTGTGAAAACAATTAAGCCTAACTATGAAAATAAGTTTGTTATTGATCCCTATTTAGTGAATAATTAGTAAATATAATTCATTTAAAAAGATAATACATCATATCAAATAATAATGGAGCTTTGAATGAAATTACGACTTCAAATAAGTTCAAGTTCAAGTTCTTTATTAACTTTAAGCTATACAGCTCATCAGTACAATAAATATAAACAATATACACATACAGGTAGGTTAACAGGAGAATGTGGCAGAAGTGTACATACTATGATATCAACATCTAATTTGCATTAAGTAAATCTTTTCTTAATTTCAAACCAAAGTGAATAAATTTACCCAGATTACATAGTTCCTTTACATTTTCAACATTAAAAAGTTGCAGAAGTTTACACATTGAAGGTTTTTTCCAGTAATAAGGCTTAATGTATTTTTTGCGATAGCCTTCGTATATGGGACATATTAAAATAAAATGAAATAGAACCACGTGTAGTTTTCCTAGTTACGGTTCATTGCGACAGCAGTATTATTTGGCTGCAAAAATTGATAGATATACGGGAAAAACAAAGGAAAATGGCAACTACTTATCATCAATTACTATTATAAAGTGTTTTTATGAAAATTCAATATTATAAACTAACGGAAATGAAAACTGTTCAAGTCCAGTTTCAATTTGACCGGAAAACGGTATGATAAAAATAACGATCATATAATTTGTTTAAATGACATATTCCCACAATCGTTTTTCCTTGTTCATTTATAAGTCCATTAACATGTACCTCTAGAATATTTTTGAAATTAATTCGCCTCAAAATATTCGGTCAGAAGTGATAAAGGGCGCTTAATTCGATACTGGGAAACGAATTCGAAACTAGGAAACTGGAGGGGGTGTTGAAATTACTGTCTCCGTAATTCATCCTTTATATTTTCGGAAGTTTGATACAGTTTAGAAGGACAAAGAAACGCGATTTAAACAAAAAATAAAATCATTTGGAATTTTGATAATAATAGTTGCATGCACGAGAAACCGCATACTGATTCGTTACCGGTAAAATGACTGTACAATATTAAAATTCGCTATACATAAAAAATATTAAATACAGTTAGCAAAACATGATTTCTGTTGGAACAAGCCTTAATCAACTTTAACTTACACGAGCATGTTTTGATAAGCATGTATCTTTTTTAAATTTATTTACATCGATAACTCTTATTGAGACCACTCGCGGCACACATTACCTCGGACATCGGGTGAGACCTGCACCTGGCTGAACCTGTCAATCAAACTCTGTGTATTTGTTTTCATTGGATGGTCAAGCGTCTCTTTTTTTGTCAATAGCCAATGGAAAAATTAATGACTTCAAGGTAATTGGAATCAGTATCTGATGAAGCACACAATTTAAATGATAGAAAATTTATTAATTATTTGAACAAAATTAAATGTAAACATAGAAAGAAAACATACTGATCATTTCTATGAATTGCGGGAAGTAAGTTCTTTGGAATCCCGATTATAGATATTTTTACAAGTAATTATTTTAATTACTTAAACCACTGTTAACGGAAAACAAGACGTAATTAACGCACAGGGATTTGCCTACAATGTACACAGCCATGCAATAAATTATTAAGGGAATCTTTACGAATGGAACTTAATTCAAATAGATCATGATAATCTATATACACTGAACGCCGTTATACATGTAAGGAGCGCCGGTAATATATACGAAGATTGAGTCAAAAATTTAAATCATTTTTATTTCTTGTTCGTTTCAATACAATGTTAAATTACTTTGAAAAAAATCCGAAATAGTAATTACAACTTTCTTTTTTGTTTAATCATCTGAATTTTTTCTGAGGTACATGGATATGTACAGAACATATTTATTTACGCGAATGATACGACATAGGAAAAAAATTATCGGATGTTTGTATAACATCGTTTTCTAACGAATGTGACTGATTTAATTTTAAATATTTTTCAACATTATCAATGTAAATAATATCAGATTTATTTCCTGTTTGTATTTTTACATCGTATTCTCTGAAACCAATAAAAATACTAATGTTAGAAGAAAAAATCAAATCCCGCCGAATACTGAAAAACCGATTTCAGTTTGTAATCATACGGATTTTTATTTTTGGTATTGACTATTGAGTTACGGTAACATTTTTTCTGGATGATTTTTTATTTATATTTTATGTAGTAAAAGCACCATTCCAACTGTTACTCAATTACATAACAATTGATGACCCGGGGCTATATATGTTCTGAGCTGTGTGCGCTGAAGCGACACAAGATTCTCGGTCGCACGTGGCGATTGAATTAACACAGACTGACCGAATAAACAAACGGTTGGGAAAGTGAAACAAAATGTTACACATAAGAAGAAGCCACCAAAAATGATTTTCGACAGATCTTGATATCGTTTCGCCCCCCCCCCCAAAAAAAAATAAAGCGCGAGCTCCTGTCAGCGGGGCGGGAGGAGGGGGGCGGGGGGGGGGGCAGCAATGAGTTCGCTTCCATAATGAAACGAACATGTAGAAAAACTGCAGAAGTGATTAATATGTGACCGACAGAATCTAATCTAAAGTTGTTTAAAACTCATGTGAATATTCTTTTAAATAATCATCGAATGTCTCAACTCAGGACATTCTTTTATCGTGCTAGCACCTACCGCAAACATGTAACATGGAACTTTGATTATAATTTGATTTGATTTTTAAACTACCTTGTACGCTATCGTATACACCAATGCTTAATCAACTGTACAAGTAAAATAAATTTATCTTTTCATCTTAAACCAAAATAATAGTTGAAAACATAATAAAATATAGTTGTGTCCGTGCAAAATGCCAAAATATGAAACATGAACGCGTGATAAGGTACAAGATCACGAACCGACCGCGGATCACTTGTCCAATCGTGCCGGATCTCCTCAGCCATGGGCGATGGATGATCATCATTTAAATGTTTAATATTTAGGGGGGGGGGGGGGGGGTGTTGTTGTTGATTTAAAACATTATTTGTACAGTTTATAAAATATTTTATATAAACAAACCAACCATTAATTTATGTCTGACGATGTTTCCGATTTGGGTTAATATCGTTCATTAATATTCATTTACACTCAAATTTAATTAAATAAATACAAAATGGACAAACTTTTATAACATAAAATTAAAACAGTTCTTGTATTTACGACTATATTAACTCAAACACGTTCATATGCATGGAAGTGTGCGTCTCGGTGTGCGAATCTTGTGTATAAATAACCGCTATGTAGTGCAGCCGTGGCTGAGATCCTCGGCCGTGGGCGAACGATAGATTACGTAAAGGTACAACGCACAGACCCACACAGCTCAGAACCCAGTAAGCCTTGAAAATTGCAGTATAATGACCTTACTCTATCAAATAGAAGTTATTTATTTTAAACTTAAAACCCACAATTTATCTATATCTATTATTGCTTTAGATTGAGAATGACATTGCTTTTATTAATTAACTGAACGATTTCTTAATTGACACCCAATCGTTTAATCCATAAAAAAACATGTGTAATCAAAACGAAAACAATTCTTGGGTTTGCGGATAAATAAAATCATATATGAGAGACGCAACTCTCGTATATTAGATAACCCCTGACCGCTAGGTAGTCCAGCCGCGACCATGGTGACCGATTTTCTCGGCCGCGGGCGAGGGAGAGCTTACGTAATGGTACACACCAGCTCTGATTCAAGGTAGATTTTAAATGTATGGAGTTAATAACTAAAATGTAATGCATAGATTTTTTTTAATTCCATATTTTGTGGTTTACTAGAAAAGAAAAACAATGATTTGTTTTCCAAATCCCGTTTTGAAGGGTTGAGCATTATAAGAACTTAACAACAATGACTTAAACTCCTAAAAAAAGCACGTATATTCTAAAAAAACAATTCTTATGAATTAATGCCGTTTGTATAAACCAGCATACTTTCTGCGGTGACTTTATGCCAGTTGTACGCGCAAAGACTTTCGTTAACTTGTCAAATGAAAACAGGTACATGTTAACATGTAAAGCTTTTTACACTCATACTACACAAATCACATACAAAATAACATTGTAGCGACCTTTATGAGATCCCAACAAACAACTTTTCCAGCGACAGCCATATCAAAATCCTAACCGTTTTTGAGTTATTAAGCAAACTTTTTTAGGGGCCATTGGCCCTTAATTTAAGGGGCCAGCCCTTTTTTATTGGTGTCAAATGAAAGCCCTCTATATTTTGCACAACTTTTATTCTACATGTCTTAACAAAATATTTTTCGTTTAAAAGATATAAAGGAAAATATGTCTAAATTTTCGCACTTTTTTGAATCCTGTTTTTTGACCCCCTACCTTTTCCTAAATAAAAAACGTAATCTAAAAACAAAAACAGATGTGCACAACTACAATGTCTCTGTTATTCAAATTCGTTGGATTCCCATTCCCTGCTATCATAGTCTCGGAGCCTTTGTCTGGAAACAAAAGGCCCTAAAAATTTTTAAAAGGGGAATAACTCTTTAACGGAAAATTTGAGCAAAAACCGTTCAGAAATAAGCAAGATATGAAGCCTTAAAGTTCGCGTCTAGGAAGAAAAAAAAAATATAATCTTTCCCGCACAATAATAGAAAGGTCTTCCGTTGGAAACGGAAGACCTTAATAACTATAACACAGTGCATTTACTATGAAAAAAAATTCATAGAGTTTCGAATGTCAACATGGTGTGTAAAAACTGTTGTTGAGATATGTTGAATTCTGCAGTTATAGAATTAAACTTTTCGAAGAAAGGTATTTACAGCTTCAAAATGGTTTGTTGTGAACAACTTGACTCTGTTATTTTCAGTGCAAATTTATTCATTTTCTCCAGAGACATAAATAAAATGTTATCCATGTTTCTGGCTTCTCCAAAATAGGTTTGGAGCGACTCTGCAATTTTCTGCTTCATTACGGGTATATGGGAGGCATTCTAACTGTGGTGAAGGCCTTTCCCGAGACACAATTGTATTATTCAAACTCAGCAGAGTGTAGTAAAATTAATAGCATTATTTTAGACGAAGTTTGGTTATGCCATTGTCAACAATATACGGTGTTTCGATGTATCTATTTTGTAGGTGCCCGATATCATTTGCAATGTCAACCCGGCCTTGGTGCAAGTTGAGACTTTCATTGCCGGGGGGGGGGGGGGGGGGGGGGGCATATGGCCACATATGTATTTTTACCTAGGATAAGTGTTGTGTGTTAGCCATTAACAATTTAACTTCAGTTTGAAAAGAACATGGGGAAAAAGTCACTTGAAAATATTGATTGGTGGGGGGGGGGGGGGGGGGGGGTGGGGGGGGGTAATATATGGCTACATTTATATTTTTACCTAGTATAATTGTTGTGTGTCAGCCATTTACAATTTAACTTCAGTTTGAAAAGTATATGGAAAATTGTCACTCGAAATATTAATTTAAATCTGTGTTAATTTCAGGGAATCTGCAAAGTTCTGTGTATGGTTTACTTGTAGAAATAAGATGTGTGCATTTTGTGTGAAATGGTTTGTTTTCGATTTAACTGTGCATTATAAAAGATGGCATGCAAGTCTTTTATTATCCAAGTTGACATTTTTTGGCTTATGGAGATACTTTTGAACCCCGCATAAATTCCAGCCACATATTTGTGAATAAATGTTTTCATTCTTTTCAAATCTCAAAAATAAAAGCGGGATTTCAGTCAACGAATACATGATAATAATTGACAGTTTTTGGCTGTGATACTTTGTATGTGACCGACAAGGCCTGTGTGCCTGTATTTCTAATGCAGTGGTTCTATGGAAAAATTTATTCTTGTTTTTTAATTGCAAGATTGCCAACCAAGTCATAATTTTATGGGTAGTCATAATGGACACTCCACTCATGGGGACAACATTTAATAAAACGTGCCTGTTTGGGATGGTAACAATTGAAATTGACACCCTGAGAAAGCATTGTAAACCGAAGTAAAGGTTTTCGAGGGGTTTCAATCACAACTGTTACCCTCATATACACGCACTATTTATTTTATTATACTGAATGTCCTAATTTTAAAGAAAACTTTACTGATTTTATATAGGAATGACGTAAATTTTACGACAGGCCGTATGCGCATAGTTTACGCGAATGTATGAGTTCGTTGTGATATCCGTTGCCATGTGTGTTGAGAAATAGAACGGATAATAAACTTCGTCTGTTTGTAAAACACTTATCTTCCCTTCCTTTGGGAACATTTGCGAAGAAAATCAACGGAAACTACAATTAATTGACATTTTTCTACATGTTAGTCCAATGCAAATAGCTTTGTCAAAAATGCTTGAACGTACCCAAAATTAAACGTGATATAGATATTATTATGGTTAACCAGCGTACCAAATTTCATTTTAATATGTGCATCCTATGCGTATAAAATGAGCGGAAACTGCAAATAATTGGAATTTTTCTACGCCCAAGGGGCACAACTCTGTCAACAATTGCTTGATCGCACCTTAAATCGAACTTAACCTAAATATTATTATGATGAACATGTAAACCAAATTTCATTTCAATTTGTGTATCCTCTGCGATGAAAATGAACGAAAAACGGCTTGTGGATCGACCGAGCCGACCGACTGACATAGAGCAGCAAAGAAATATGCCCTCCTTTCTTCGAAGGGGGGCTTAATAAAACAAGTTGTATTCCTGGACGAACCAAGCCTTCTTTAAACTACAACACGATGGGAGTAAGGTCGGGCTTATGGCGGATTTAATAGTTAAAGATATGAGGCGTAAAACAACACACCTGATGGACACAAAGAAAAAGTGCAATTACCTATGCCTTACACCAATACTAATGGAAGGTGATTCCCGATGTGTCAATCCATAGTACTAGTCCTAGACTGGAACCTATTCCAACCTGTAACATAGAGCACGAACACCGAAAGTGCAAAATACATCACCAAGGAAAAAGTCAAAGGTGTCGCTGCAAATTAAATAAGCTCTGTCGTAGAAGAACAAAGGGTAACAAGTGAGCACCCGATAAAATTGAAAATTTTGTGAGGGCGCGAAGGGCCTGAAATAAAATATCAATGATAATATTGTAGTGAGATATAATAATGCATTGACCTTCAATTCAACAATGAAAATACAGCTCTGTAAGCGCGACTACCTATAAATAGATAAAAATCACTCAGGTATGAAACCCCTATGCACATGCCCCAGGTAAACCCCAACCGTTCGATAGATACAATCGATGACTTTCAATGCGAGCCATAAAATGTAATTTTGAGAGATTTTTATTAATCTAAAAAAGTCCAGCATTATAAACATGAAAACTATTATATATTCATCAAATTGCACAGTCAGATTGTTCAGCAATTCACAATCATGATCGTTTTTTTCATCTTTCACTCCTGTTGCAGTAGAACCACAGTAAACTGTAGACTGTCTCAATTGGGCGTCGTGGCGTTTGTTGGTACAGAGTTATCCTCCTACAACACACATTAAACTAACTATTATATGAAATATAATATTTATAAATAAACAATAAATTAGTACCACCCCCACCTTATCCAAAAATTGGCCAAGGGTGGGGGAGTGTATTATTATATCTCACTACATATTACTATATAATTTTTATTTCATTTCGGGCGGTTTGCGCCCTTACAAAATCTTCAATTATTTTTCCGTGATATAATAATGCATGTTTAAAGCCGAAAATTACCAAACTCACCATGTTCAAATCATTATGTGTATAAGATATATCAGATGAAGTATTGCACAAATAAAAGGTTTTAAATGTTCGCGCATTTGACCAGTCTGCTTTTGATAGAATTTCTCCTCATGCGCGGATCTAGAGGGGGGGGGGGGGGGTCGGGGGGGGGGGGTCCCGACCCCCCCTGGAAAATGAAAATTTATTAAATTTACATAGTAAAATTATCGCGAAAATATGCCTCGGACCCCCCCTGGCAAACACAATTATCCTTCGGACCCCCCTGGAAAAATTTTCTGGATCCGCGCATGTCTTTTAACGGTATTCCATTATAATTCGCTTTCCTTGAAGAGAGCATCCTGCACGGATGCACTTGAAATCTTGATGCATCGATACCTGCATCTACCATAACAAGATTACATCCAATTGCTAACTGTTTGTGCAGAAACTCTTTTATGGGGTTTCTTTGTTGTTCGCAGCAGAGGATCAGGTTCGGATTCAAGCTGCGATCTAAATGATTCAGTTCGATTCCGTTTCTCGTAAACGGAACAACGATGCAACACGCAGGGTTTTTCTTTATCTGTTTTATCATACTGAACAGATCTACATTTGTTATCCCTTTGAGATTTTGATAGACCTGGTAAATGAAACACGATACTCTCCCCCTTTCTTTCCTTAAAACGACGATCGAATCTTGCAATCTCTGAAATTCTCTTTCGGGCCCCTAGAGCAAGTAAAATTGTACATTTTTTGCTAAACTGTAAAGGAGAAAGTTCGTTATCATTAAGCAAGTCTAATAGATGTTTAAGAACAACATTGATATCCCATGAAAAGCCATATTTAGGCCGATTGATTTTATTAATATGCCCCTAAACAATTGTTTTACGATAGGAACCTGATCTACAGAAACTCAATTCATTTGCGGTAACACTGAGGATATTGCCTATCTATAGACATTAATCGTTCGATAATTATAGCCCTGAAAAAAATCTAAGCTAAAAAATCTAATACAGAGGCCAAAGCGGCTGAAAAAGAATCAAATGACCGATCCAAACACCTGCTATTCCATTTCAACTAGGCACTTTCGTAAGCAGATTTTGTGCCTGGTTTCCAAGAGTGCAAGAGAAGTTCTTTAAGGTTCCTCACTACACCCACACTTATACTTTTTATGACACTACGTCACAAGATGACGATTTATATGTTTTCATAAAATGTTTATATCGTTCGATAGCGTTGTATATCGTCGTGGGTCAGTGGTTAAAGTATTGGGCTTCTGAACCCCAGATAATGAGTTCGAATCCGTCCAGAGCTTTTGTTCATGTTTACTGAATTAAATTTTTAAAAATGTAATTTTTCAACCAAAATTGAACATTTTTTGCCTATTAGACTTAAATAATTCTTATCCATTATATCTATCATAATCAAGTAATATTCCGCTGATTAGCGAAAATATTTCACTGTGTAGTGGGCCACCTTAACTTGGTCTGAAAGACCTTTTGAAGTGTAACATCTCCTGATACCTTCCAACCTGCTACCTGTAATGTGTGGTTGACTATCAGAGGGTGAACTTCCCCCTGGGGAGAGTAAAGGTTCTCGAACCCATTGGTATCAGCACTGGAAAGTCCATCGACATCTGAAGGAGGATTTGTTTTAATTTTACGCTCAAATCGTGTCCAAGTCCCTTAAAACACGTGTGAGATGGTGTCAGTAAACTATACTTGAATTTAGGCTGAATGGTTATTATCATAAAGTTAATGGGAAACCTACTTCCAATTTTGATAAACAAGCCGGAAATAGCAGAAATGTGAGTAAGGTGGCTAGGGTGGATCCAAGTCGAGGTAGTCTGTTTCAAAATATATAGTTACATATAATGTAGAAAGAGTATGTAAAGAACTATATAATGATATGTTTAGAGTATACATAAAAGTTAAGATTTGACAAATGTTGTTCGCATAAAATGAGCCAATTTGTTTCTTGAATAAATGACTATAGGTTTAATTGATAGAACGCTTGCGAGGCACAACCTCATGTGAAAGTTCAAGAACGGGGTAGCCAAGAACGCGGGTGACTAATTACATTTAACGGCATGGTGAAAAGTGTAGGACAACGCGGGCAGATACCTTGGATCGGACATCTCTCGTTGATACTGAAAAAAATAAACGAAATGGAATAACTAAAGGCAATTCTAGTTTTGATGGAAAAGGGTTTTTCAGAACAGAGTTCACCAGGAATGCAGGTTGACTAATTAACGTAATTGCGGAAAGTCTAGGGAGAGTTAACAATCGGGTTAATACTTTAGACCGGACATCCTTTGTTTTAAATATGCAAATAAATGAATGCACTAGCGTTTTCTTTTTTACTTTAATACATTTTTATCCCGCCTCAGATTGGTTAAGGGGGGGGGGGGGGGGGGGGGGGCTTCCCATTTTAAAAAAATCTTAACTCTTTTTATCTGAATTTTTTTGTTTTTGTTGGGACAATAATAGCAATTATAATAAAGATCAACATTTTAAGATACGACGTACTAAAAATACCTACTCGCTAGTTTGAAATAAAATATTTTTTTCAATTCTTTAACAAAAAGAATAAAGACCACTTACATATATATAACATAAATTTCAGTTTCGAATTTGCTTCGATTCTTTACCCCTATCCGCTGCTTTACCTGTCTAGTTATGTAGTTAATTTTCTGTCTAAATAATAAAGGATGGGTTTATTGGGCAAATAAGAAAATAAGAAATAAATCGGAATAGTATATACAACAATTAGCATAACATATGTTTCAAAATATCACCATTGTACAATATTAATGTGTAAAGGGTTAATTCCAACGGTATAATTTACACGGTATATCATCTAGTATTAATGATACATGTAATGATGTGCATATCCAAATTCGAAAATAAGTATGATTTACTTATGTTAAAGCAACACATATTAAGTGAAAAGCCAAAAATCTTATTTTGTTCAATTTATATTTCAATTTTCTTTCAGAGTCGAGTACATTATCTTTCATAGAAACAGCTTATAAATACACAAATACTTTTAACCAACAAGAACGTTTAGAAAATAAGTAATTTGATTTGGATCGTCCTTTTGAATAAAATACTACGAATTCAGAGTTTCTATTTTCGAAATTCTCCGTACCTTTGATTTTGTTGCATAACTTTTCGCATTCCTTTTACTATGATTGAATAAAGAATACTGACCTGCTACTATCTGCCTCTCCTTTAAGCATTGTTATCAGTTCATCGCTTTCTTACTAGAAGATTTACGAACCTGTTCAACTGATTTAAATGGCATTTAAAATCTAGATGCAAAGACCACCTGCTTCATTCATGTAGTTATCTTAATAGACCATTCAATTTATGCAAATCATTCGTCTGACTCAGAATTTGGGTTTAGATATCATTTCAGCTAAATAGATAAACCTGAACTTGTCAGCTATTAAAGGTGTTACTCTAGAATTTATGCTTGCGTTAATTGTATTGTAGAATAAACTAGATCGCCTGTATCCTATTTTTAAAGTGTTGAAATTGGAGGAAGATTAAAACTTGTACCAGGATAAATTGAAAAGTGATAGTGTAAAGAAACATTTATGATAGCCTTAAACTGAATGTATTTGTGTATCATAAAAAATTCTGAAGTAAAGCCATTTCAAAACCACATACTGTCACTTACACTTTCTGCTTGTTTATTTGGGTGAGTGGGGTAATTGTCATCGCTTATATATTTAAAGTTCAATTCACAGACTCTTGTTGTTAATTTGAGATGATATGATTTTTTTCAATATTACTTCTAGGTCAAATTAAACAAAAAAACCCTTTTTTAGCAAAAAATGAAATGTTCTTAAGATAATTTGGAGCAAAATAGAAATTCACAAAAATCATGAACATTAACAACATCTAAACATTGAATGCAGGACAAATAATACAACTTTTCAAATATACGTTATTATTTACACATGTTGCATAAGTATTATGTTAAATCTAATGTTGCTCTTTTGTTGTTAATTAAATTATTAATGAAAATATTGCATCAGCTTATCGTGTTTGCCACAAGTTATTGTGTCAAGGAAATTGTAATATAATTACTTTACATTATTTGTAAACAGTATGGAACTCGAGCCTTTTCTTTTTTAAATCAGCTCAACTTATTTCCTCTGAATCTTGCTTTTAACTGGACTTCTCGCATTCAGATGTCCGTGAACCATTTAATATACACAATTAATCATATTTATGCATGAAAATAAATTTTCCATTTTAAATCGGGTTCAAGTCCCTTTAAAAACAACTTTTAAAACACCTATATGCATGTATATGTGACAGTATATGTATATGTAATAGTATGAATATTATGAATATCATATTATATAAACATATAGATTAAGTATATAGATTTTAAAAATAAAACCAACCAAATCTGACACACATTTTAAATACACACCACACACACTTAGATCCACCCTGTACCTTTACAAACCTGTATATATACCCATGGGGCAGTAAACATTTGGTAAACAATTTGTGTGCTCGAGTTTTATTGGTTAGATATTTGTTAGGGTTGTTGTTGTTGGTTTGTTGATCTGAGTATGATATTTTGCCGCCAAGTTTTGTCAATCTTTGTTTGGTCAGCCAGAGGGTAGCATGTAATATATAAATATGACCTGAATAAGACCTACATCGTAAAGTTTGACAACAGACTATTTCTCTTTCTTGTAAATAACATATTAACTAATATCCCATGTATTAAAATATCAACATGTACTTTTCTATAAATTAGCAAATAAGTAATTTCTTATGAAGCTCTTTAACTAATTAGAATAAATGAGTGTCATGAAAGAGTATTATAGATTTATTTAGTAAATATTGATTATAAAGTCAATATTTGATTCTTATTCAAAGGAGTAACTGATTTTCTAATCAGTTTACAGAGTGTTTTTATGATGATCAAATATTTGGTCTAATTGTTCAAAATGTAAATTTATTTAATTCAATACTATTTTTAGTATTCTGTTAATTGAATTACATATATACATAACCATTATAAACTCATCATTAGATGAATAGAGGAATTTCAAAGCTTATTCCCACAGAATGGTGAAACAATTTCTAATGAATAATATGTCTATTATATTTTCAATTGCAACCTATTTTTATGATTATTATGGGAAAAGTGCATATCGTTTTAACATTGAAATTGTATGAGTTACCTCCATTTAATTGCTTTATGTCAATATATAATATGAATTATGATAACGCTATGATATTATGTGATAATTCAAATCTAGATGGATATTAAGTAAACTATCATAGCATGAGGATTATTGTTTTATCTTTGCAGGGCTCTCTATCATATGATTAATTTCAACCACTGTCACTGTGTCCAATATATATATTCGAACCCTCAACAGGCGTTATTTATTATAAGTAAAACCTGTAACAATTTGGCGCCCACGTTGGGACACAGTGACAAGGAGGGAGAGAGACGAAACCAACCGGAGCAGACTGGTAAAGTTCCGTCGAGAGAGTATCGAGGCACCTCCTAGATGCAACGCACCTCCCATTGAATCACGCTACTCAGAGACGGCCTGGTAGATGGTAGATCCGCTCCAGTCATCGCCGCACGAGTGAGTTTATTTTCTGTGATTTATGTCATAGACTTTGGCCCGCTTCAATTCGTGTATCGATACAACAATACTTGTAATTTAAGTGTGAATTCAGAACCTTGTGAAATCAACAAAAGACTCCCGGGTGAATTGAATCAGCTGACTTGCACAGTACTGACAGTTTGGTGAGTCGGTGCACCACTAACATTAATCATCAGATTATAATTGTTAATAAGTACAGTCCTGATTGCATATAGATATTATGTTTTTAATTTGTAATTTAGATAAGTTGTGAATATCTGAATGTTTGCCGTCCGAGGTATACCACTTGCGCAATTTTTGATTGTGTTATTCACTCAAAGTGCACTTTACTAATTTTTGACATAGTTTATTTTTTTCGCATTTGATTTTTTGGTAATTTCTATAATGGCAAGATAGAAGAGTGCTATTATGGTTAAGTGGTGTAATTGATAGTGCACATTACTTCTATTTCTTTATACCCTTACATTGTATTAATCAGTTAAATATTAATCGCTATACCTATTGACGTTCGACCATTATTGACAGGACATAGTTTTTATAAATCGGGTTTTGTCTTGAGTTGTCAGAGGTTTTGCATACTGTTTAGTTTTTGGTGTGCTACCTTGCAGTTGTCGGTGTGTTTAGATAGTGTTTGTTTTTGGTGATTGTATTGTATTCTCAGATACAGCATTTTAGTCACCACATATCTCATATAAACCACAGTTTAATACACATAAGCCCATAAAAAAATTCCAATATATATACTACAGTGTAGATAAGTTTTCCTATTTATTTCCATTTCAGTGTAATCTCATACAGAAATCTAATCGGGATCGGCGACTATATTTTTGAGAAATTTCGATCGAGCTCGAGCTTCGCGATATTCGTAAGCGGTGTTTCTAGTGAAAACAAGTCGAGTATTTTCGTGTTTATTTGTGTTCAGTATATGATTTAAATTTGTTTATTTCAGCCCAGCATTTTACATACAGTATTAGGTAGACTTGATTAACTTGTATCTTCTATTTCAGGTGATCAATTACTTTTCTTATCGCAAAATCTGTATTTATTTGCATTGAATTCTGTTTGGTCAGATCAGCTGATATTTTATTTGAGTTTGATTGCTTATATAATTAAATCAATGGATGACTCTTGTTTTTCAATAAACAACAACAATATGAAAAAAATAATCAATAAATTTATCTACATATGTACAAAGAAATTATAAATCATAGTTCTCAACGGGTTTCCATAATCTCGACTTTCCACCACGTTCCACCACGATACACCACGCTCCACCACGATCCACCACGATCCACCAAAATCCACCCAGTCCCCTCAGGTTAACAATAACTTAAGAATTATAAAATTGGTCAGCTACAATTAACTCACAATTTTCAAATAAATCATTACAAACATAAGTTTTATGCAAACCCACTAATAGCTATTACTTTAAAAACAAGTAGATTAACGACATTATAGTACACACAGTAATACGTTTTTGTTCTTGTAGGTGAATATGATCAAACACGTTCCAGACAATTTATGTAATAAATAGCAATACAATTCATAAGCCGACACAATAATCGTAAAGTTAAACTTACTGAGTTGTGGCAATAAAAATACAGAAAATGTAGGCAACCAGGTCTCGCAACGCCAGTGCTAACAAAATCCACACAGGCTGCATGTTCCCGAGATCACGCAGCAGGGGAGACACAAGAGACACACCCAAGTTCGCACAGCAAGGGTTTAACATACACGAAAATCCTGCTCGGCGTCCAGACCTCTTCTCACAAAAGTCAGCCCACACCCCATATATATATATAGTCATATATATATAGTCATATGTATAGTCATATATATAGTCATATATATATATATATATATATATATATATATATATATATATATATATATATATATATATATATATATATTTATATATATAGTCATCAAACTAACCAAACAAGTTTTACTACTCTAGATACTAAATATAGCGACATCCGGCAACACCCCTTATAAGCTTCTTTGTGAACCTACCAAACAGGTTCGAAGAGAATCCCAATCTAAATATAGTAACATCGAGAGCGGAACAACCCAGTAACCAATAAAGCGTAAATAAATGAACGATAAGTTAGATCTATAAACGATAACTCTAACATTAAATATAGTAGATAAATATAGAACCAATTATAATAAAAAAATGTCATTGGCATAATTTCTATTGTGACAATGGATTATCTTTTAAAATGCCGGATTGGTCCTTTATAAATTCAAGCTTTAATTACTTTGCAGACTTCAAATGAAGTAAATACAGAAATCTATTTCTGATGTTGTCAAATGTTGCATCGAATTGTCGCAGTAACTCCGTACTTGCGTACGAATTGACAAAGATGTAGCACCGACATTTTAGCGCGCATCAATGTTATGCACCGCGTTCTTGATATAAGAATTATTCTTAAATGGTTTAACTTGTAAAACGTATTAAATTGACATTGAAAATACATTGTTAAGCCAATTTTCGTTTCGCAAAATAATTCTGAAATTTATACTCGAATCTGATTGGCTACAGGATGCAGGATATAATAGGATAGAACTTAACTTTTATATTTCTATCATGTATCATACATCCTATCCTATCCTATCCTTGTCAACTTTCAGGATAGCAGCACTGTATACTTGGGCTCGGGTCGAAAACATAAAGCGGGTTCAGTAAGCATAACCCTCTGTCATGTCTTTCTTACCCCGCCTACATATATCTTAATACATGTATTTTAAGACAGTAACCATTTATTTTCTTTTAATGACCATTATTATGTGATGTTATATATTTAGTTATTACTTAAATATGTCTGAATATTTTAATAATACTATTAAGTTTACCATTTCCGCCTTTGTCAAATAAACAATAGCCATTGTTTGACAAATATGGGAAATTGGTAATACAAAAATAAACCAACTTTGATAAGACCCCAGGAACAAACCAGAAGCTAAAAGTTTTTGTTTTTTTTAATTTGCCCCGTTGATGCCTTTTAGCAATAACTTTCATATGTAGAACAGAAAAAAAATGCTAAGGCAGACTTTTTTAAAAAATGGAAAAATGAACAAAATTAATAGATTTCAAGCAAAATCCCACAGGGTCGTATGCCAAAAAGTAATCAACTTTGAGATGACCCTTAAACATTTTATGTTGTAAATTTCTGATTTTTTCATCTTAAAATAATATTTTTGTAAGTGAAATGCATGTAAAAAATGTCATTAAAATATCAAGGACAGAACAAATTAGACCCGGCCTCGTAAAACATAGTCATCTACCTACCATCACAAACAGATTGTTAAGAAGAACAGATATGAAAGTAATTAACAGACATAGAACACGTTGCTGAAAACATAAGACCCTGCAATAAAAAGCATGCAATTTGAAAAACAAAAACTTAAAAGTATTTATAAGAAAGCTAGTCTCTAATCGTTGGTAAAATACATGCGTCCGAAACAGAAATGAGTGGTTTCCATGTGCTCATTGTTAAAAATGATTTCAGCTAGTCTGCTAAGGTTAAAATACCGATGATACATCTTAAAACCAGTTAGCCATCTGCCATGGGTGTCGTGTGGCATCATTGTAAAAAATATTGATCGCTTTATCAAACAGTTCTTTTTCGCAGTTTTCTTTTCTCTGTGAAGCGGTTAAAATATACATCTCTATCGCTAAATGTCAGATATATAACCATGTATAATTTAATTTCATATTCATAGTATATTAGTTCACTGTGTGTAGAAAGTTTGAAAAATGAAAAACATAAATGAAACACATAACGCATAATGCAAAAGACATTATATTAAAATGATAGGCCAGGCACAAAAGTACCTGAATTATCACTACCTTCATGACATAAATATCCCCTCCAACCTTCAATACAACCAAACTCACAACTGCCGTTGACGTTATTACAGCATGTACATGTTTCATTACATCTCTTTGCACAATTTTGTCCAAAAAATCCATAGGGGCAAACTGATGTGAAAATAAAAATGAATATGTGACATTAGAGGTACATATATCTATCTATCTATCCATCCATTTATCTATCCATCTATCTATCTATCTATCCGCCCCTCTGTTCAAGATGCTTTTAACTTATCATTTTGATAGGATTCTTCATATTTGCAGTATTATTAATATTATTAATCTTATTAATATTATTATAAATATTTAGATTGGTATGTCATGAACCGAACTTATCCGCTCAAAAACCCATTTAACTTAGATTTTCTTTAATACGCCATCAAACATTTGTTATATAGGATTAAAACAGTCTTATAAAAATATATAATTTGTTTAAAGAGCTGTGCTTTATGCTATCACATTTTTTTTCTTTTAAAAGGAATTATACATCAATTACACATTACATATAACATACTGTTTGCAAATATAGCTCTACATCACATGGCTTTCTTAAAGGCGCAAACATTAGGTTTTGTAATGTTGTCAAAAATACGCATGAGTGCTCCAACATCAGAATCAGTTAGATGTTTTGGACAATTGGTTACAATGAACTCTATAAAATATATGTTAGCTTTTTTATTCACCTCGAAATGACAGATAAATATTAACTGTTTAGCCATACCTTTACCCTAAAAAAATATTTTTAAGTCACGTATAATTATTTAACACATTTTGGTTTTAAGACTGTGCAAAAATATATGTTATAAGAATGTTGGTAATATGCTTTGATGTTTTTATAAAGTCAGTTTGGAATTCACCTGATTCACAGTGATGACCTCGGTACCCAGGTTTACAGCCCTGACAGGTGCCCGTCTCTATGTGACAGTACTGACAGTTTACATCTGGACAGGATATTAAACAGTTATTTCCATAGTATCCAGTTTTAGGGCATCCTTTGAATAAGAAAGTAAATAGTGTTATAATTTGTTACATCTTTTTATTCTTTTTTTTATTTCTATTACTATTTTTGGGGAAAAGGGTGAAGTTCTAAAAACGGGTTTGCATGTTTTAGTAAAGGAAACCTGAGGATAATTTGAAATGTTTTAAGCCCATAAGAATGTTTGTAACAATTGAAACTACTATTTTTTAAATGAAAAAGAGGTTCATGGTCATAAACAGTCAGTTTATGCAATCTTAAAAAGGGTTTTTAAAATGGCAATTTGATGCACGCACTTGTATAAAAATAAAAAGACAAGCTTAAGCGAAAGAGAAAAATATAGGGTTGATCAAGAAAAAATTTAGTCAGGTAATTTTAAATTTTTATTCAAATAATTACTAAGTAGAAAGTAGAAAACTATTATTAAAAAAATGTATGAACCAAACTACGACATTACGAGCTTGCGGGTTAAAACTATTCTGTTTTCATTGTTTTAGGTGACAGTGTTTAATGCATGTTCACACAGGTTCCTTACATTATATAATAGAATAGTGAGGTTTAATATTGAAATTAGTGTATGCTAGTATATAAATCATGAATTTACGAATGTACATGTACATGTACTTATCATACCATTGGGTACTTGTATCTTTAGGTTGTTTTCATAAAGTATGATTGCTAAAAAATACAGCAACGTGTGTCCCTTTTTTAGTAATTTTATGTTAACCTGAATTCTTTAAAGTCCATATCAATCAAATTGATTTGCTTTTACAGGAAATGTGATAGTACCGCCCATATGCAATTGATTTGAACAATATTCTATTCAAAAGACTGTACACCTTTTAATTCATCCTCCTTGCTATTGACGGTTAATCGTATTCATCAGTGTTTATGGGGAAAATATTTACATTTTTAATTATTAATATATACACAATTTTTCATAGTGTGTCCAGTATTTCAAATGCTGATATACATCAAATCTTTATTTGAATTTAGAAAGAAATTAAGTTTTAAAATTCCTATTTTTCAAACGTAACACACAATTTTAAAGGGTTTGGCGAAGTAAGACTTCACTACATGTGATATGCATGTATACCTCATCCCCCTAATTTCGTTATAAAGAGAAACATTTATTATCCTTGCATATACATCACTCACCATACACTTCAACTTCACAAAGGTCACTCTGAGCGAATGGAGAATAATCCTTTGGGTAGGTTTCACCGGACAATCGCTCGTTGTAGTATATGACATATTGTCCATGTATAGGACACGTGATGGTGAGATTAGCAGGTATGGTATCTAGTGTAAAAATGTTGTTCTTGAAACACAGAGTTCCTTCTAATTTATCTGTTGTGTTGGATATATACACTGAGAGTCCCAGAAAGGACGGTGTGAAGAGATTCGATGCACCTGTATACGAAATAACATGTTGCAAAAATTCCATAAGACAAAACCGAAATGAATATTTTATTATATTAACCAGAAAAACTACTTACACATGAAATGAATTAGTACAAACTAAGGAAAAGCATTTTTTTTTCTAGCAGAGCAGCTTACCAAAAGAAATTCAAATGCACTTCAAAAGAAACTGTCACAAATTCACTGTGCTAAAAACTGTTAATTTTTCTTAAATACTTGATAACTAACCGGTGTATTTTGTTTGAATTATATATTTTTGAATTATTTTTTTTTTCAAAACGCTTTAAAGAAAAGGAAAGAACCTGATATACTAAACGAAAGGTACCTTTATAACAACCGAACAGTTTAATAAAACAGGCTATGATAAAGGCTAACGGAAATAGAATAGTAAATTTTTAATCGTTAATATTTATACCCCATGGTCTTTGTCCCACCATATAATAGATGGTTATGTGATGAATGCTTCGAATGTCTGTCAGATTCACCCACCAGGTTGCGGTTTCTCTGCCAGCTGATGCAGAACATTGACCCCCATCCCATGTTAGGTCAGATTTTCGCCCATCTACAGCATTACGCGCATTGCTTGTGTTGTCATTTAGGATCAGCCGGTGCTGCAGTTGGGCTGGTTTGTTAAGGGCAATATTAACTGAAAAATAAAATATTTAACATTTCAAATCTCCTTAGAGCATCTTGGCATTTAAACTAAAATAAAGAATTGGGGAAATAACAAATAAAACAGGAGATTCTAGCCGATATTAAATATGTATAATTTACTTTTATATCGAAAGTGTTTCAGTGTTATAATGCCGCAAAAAGTTATATTGCTTTGAAAATATGATACGTGTACCTTAGAACAAATATAAAGTAGTTACGTTTATGGCAGTACTAGGTTAAAATTATGCGCCTTCGGTGCAAGGTATTACGTATAACTTTAAGAACATCCTTTTGTTGTGGTAAAATGCAAATGCACACTTGAAGATCAAGTACAAAGTCTCTCATATAGCAATGTTATTCTTTGAAAAAAGTTAATATGAATAACAGTTTCTTAATATTTCAACAAATAATTTTCAGAAGCTTTTCTTAACTTCTTTAAACACTACTAATAAAACGCACAAGCTGCTAGAAAGAGAATGATGGTTGTAAGGTAGTTAAATACTGTTCATAATCGTCATGCTAGTAAGCAAGTCTCCAGTTAATTATCGTTCTATCAAACCGTTGCTAGTAAAGATAAATTATTAACGATAATACATACATAGTTAGTTTTTGAAAATAATTTAAAACATATACACGGCATGTCTTTTACACCGAAGAGCTATTGAAGGACTGCTTACATGATCATAAAGGAAAATTACATTAAGACTATTTGTTACAAACATCTTATTGATACATCGTCTTGATTAAAATATATAATTAACATGTATGCTTCGGACATTCTGTCTGGTGGATTATATTGTAACTCTTTTAAAACCCCCGTCTTATCTTATAAAAATCGGCAAACAAAAAACTGGTTGGCGTTCGATATTGTGGATGTTTTTCTTCAATACATAGAGTACCCCCCTGAAAAACCTGCTATATAGTTCCCCCCCCCGGGGGGGGGACCTACAGTATACATGCATTAGTTTTCCCCCAGAGTAAGGTTTCTCCCTCACAGTTTTGGATAAGATTTTATGAAGATTATTCATCAAAACGCAATACAGATTAAAATAAATGTTTTTATAACCCTAGGTTGCTTCCTCTGTACAGGCTGAGTTTTGCTTTGCCATTTTCAATAGACAATGTTGAAAATTGAACAGACGTATCATGGAACACATAGAACTTATTCTAGGTATTTTTTGGATAAATTACCTGGTTTGACAAAATGGCGATATGTAGAATTTTGTATTCTGGATTTGTAAATAGAAAAAGAATTTTTTAAACAAATCTAACAGTATATATATCTGTTTTTGCAATTTTGTTCATGCTTAAGCCCTGTGTATGAAAATCTTTGAAAGTATTGATGGATTGCTCCAAGTCGCATCTTAAAGGGGCATGGTCACGATTTTGGTCAAATTTTATTTTTATATTTTTGTTATTTACAATGCTTTAGAAATGCATTTCTAATGATCAAATTAAATCTAAGAGTAATTCGTAGAGTTAAAAGCACGATACAGGGCTCACAATTCTTTAAAATGTAAACAAGGCTCGTGCCCTGTTTTTGTTTACATAGGTTCAATATACCAGTAAAAAAAATTCAAGCTTATTTGTCTATTTTTTTATTTATTCTAAGCATAGATAAACAGTTCCTAACGTTTAACACATTTGTTTAAGCTTTAAAACTGAAATTTTTACTTCAACTTTCAAAATGTAAACAAACGCTTTGTTTACATAGCGATGATTTTCAAGCTCTGTAACTTGCTTATAACTCAGCAAATGACACTCAAATTTCGGTTGCCCATTAAAATGCCTTTCTGAAGCATTGTAAATATTTAAATCGGAAAAAAAATTTTGACCAAAATCGTGACCATGCCCCTTTAAATATGTATCGCCTACATGTACAAGTATATAGAAAACTGATAATTATGAAATGGTTTTAATCAAAGTGCAATGAACAAGAAATGTTTTTTTTTAATATGTTCGACCTACAAATGCTGTGCTATAATGCGCATATGTGCGAACTAAATAAATTGGGACTTTATTTGAGTTCTAGTTTTGTATAAATTCACGTTGATTTGAACGAACAAGTAAGTGCATAGTTATCGCAAATAAGGGGGAGGGGTAATTAAAAAAATCTTGATACGCGAAATAATTTTTTTTAAACTCCAAAATCATGAAAATCTTATTTCGTGGAGGGGAGGGGGGGGGCTAGTATATCTGTTCATTGTTCATTTTCTTATTTTCATTTTAATTTTTTCTATGTTAGTTTAAAAAAGATATGCGCAAAGAAGTAGGAGGAGGCAGCCCCCCTGCCCCTCTCCCCTCCCGCTTGAAGCTTCCTGACTGAAGAAATTGTAAATATATATATATATATATATTAGATTAATCTTTGGTGCTACAGGGTTTTTTCCAGAGTTATTTAATATTACGTGTAGTGTTATTATTACGGACGGATTTAACATATCAGAGAGTTCTTTGTGACAGTTACATCCTACCGTCACCTGAAGCAATTAATTTCTGTTTAAGCTGTAATATTTGTATGGTTTATATAGGTTTGATATGAAATGCAGAATGTGTTTTTTAATTAAAATTGATTAATGTTCATTTTTATAAAATTTCTGAGCGACAGTTCCGGTGACTTTATAAATGGTTTCTCCTAAGGTCACCCGCGTTCACTCCGAGTTATAACTAAAATCGCTTCTTCTTTTAAATATTTTAAAATTGACAAATTGCATTTCAATATGTTTTAGTGGTTGACAGTCATTTTAAGGACGTTTCTTAAAAACATTATTAGTCCCCTACCGGTTTTTACCGGAGGGGACTATAGCTTTCCTCTGCGTCCGTCAGTCCGTCTGTCCGCCCGTCGGTCTGTCCCACTTCAGTTTTCTACACTTTCTTCTTTATGCGTTTAAGTAATAATATGAAATTTGCTGAACAGCTTCAAAATGTCAAACTACAGATCAAGTTTACAATTTTGTAGCGTCTGGTTGACATATTTTCGAGAAAATTAATTTTTTATATTCCAATTTTTTAATGTTCGGGTTCGATATTCTGCGTATTAGTGCATTGTTTTCACAATTTCCACAAACCGGTAGGGGACGTGTATTGCTTATGCAATACTCTCAGAATGCCTGTGTAAACTGTATTTTTAAAGAAACAAAGTGATTAGAACCACATTTTTTTGCATCTTTCTTACCGTGCAACAGAGTTTTCCACGGTTTTTAAAACTTAAAATTTCACGCATAAACAACTTTTTGTAGTATATGTTTTGTCATCTTTCACTTCCGAAGTAAGATGTGAAAAACTTTATTAAGTTTTATCATCTCAAATATTGCAAATTACTACCACGAATAGTCCAGCATAAAATTTACTATATAGGAGGTTTTCGGTGGGAGTAATCTGGCTATAAAAAGGGTAGTAATCTTACCACAAAGTCAGCTTTCAGTGGGGGAATACGGCTATGTAGCCACTTTTCCGGGGAAAAGATGGATAGGAGGAAAAGGCACTACATAACACCGGTTATAAGATGATGTTCTAAGGATTTTAGAAAAAAAAATAATATGGATCTGGTTGGGACTTTTTGAATTAGCCGATAGTGAGGGATGTTTGTTTTAAGGGGAGCCTGTATATTAACGTTTTACTAAGATTTTCTAAAGATAAGGTAAATCATGGGATCGTCTTACTGTTCCTGACAATATTTACGCAAATTACTACTAACACTAGGTCATATTGTTTTTCGTCGAGTAGGTACATGTACATTCGTAAATTAATGATTCATATAAATACAGTGTATATGCCCTGCCTCTCGGTCTAGACACCTCATGAATTTCTTGTTCAAACTAAATTATAACGTTTACACAATAGTAATTTATCGAATCAAGTAGTTTAAGGCGGTCTGATCATTTGTTTTCTTTTTTTACTTTACGTAGAACTTTTGCATTGACAACTAAAGATAACCTGCTAGTATGTCATTTCCTGAGACGCTATTAAAACAGTATAATTATTTGGGATTTATTTACAATGGTTTTATCGGTATAAATGCATAAACATTTTGTTATGCGCGGTAGATCGCATGTATTTGTTGCTTTATAATTAAAAAAAACGAATTGTTCATCAAAAACATTTACAAGTAATAAAAAGTCATGAATTTGAAAATATGAATATTATCATATATTAATTATTTGTTTTCAGGCGTCGCTAAGAAAATAAAATGATTTAACTCACCATAAGCACTTGTGATTGCAAAAACACCGACAAGTAAGTACAACGATCTCATAGTCATGACGAAGTATGTAAACTGGAATTGTATCACAAATTCCACACTATATAACGGTGTAAAAATTACGAAATAAATGATAGCATTATAATAAGTAACAAAACTGATGTAACATAGCAGGTGCATCTCTTGCTGATATCGTTACTATTTTAGTTTAGTCGTGCTTAAGAAAATTGCTCAAAAACACATGGACGTGAGAGTGCAATAAAATAACATATTTAAGTATTTTAAAATAACGCAAAAAACATTTATGGTAAAGATTTTAAGCATGTAACTGTCGACTGCATAGGAAGCATGCCTTGAAATCCCTTGTTACATTATTAGTTTGGAGTAACAATAAGTTATAATTACCTCCAAAATGAATATATATATTTTTAGAACCGTGCTTACATTTGTTTGTTTATTTAATCAGAAAGTATAATTTTCGTTTCCTTAATGTTCTTTTTACCGATAATAAAGAATAAATTATGTTAAGTTAGTGTATTCATGTATTAAAAGGTTAACTCGCGGAACGAATGTTCGCTCAATTCGCTGAAAAAAATTCGCAAATTTAACATCTAGTTAAAAAAAAACGAATTTGGCTATTCTTAACATTAACAATTACTAGCTGGAAAATTGAACAACAATAAACGTCCTATTAGCTAACATGCTTTAATTTTGTTTTCTTCATCTACTTCTAGTTTTGACAAAATCTGACAAAGCGTACATAAAACAATTTGTATTTAATTACCTCTTTAAAAAAATAAAATAAACCACAAGATTTATGCAAAAACTTTTCTTTGATTTCTTTAGCACATTTTTGTTATTTTTTATTATTTATTTTTATCATAATTCAATTTTCATAATACAAACATATAAATGAGCCAATCGCTTCTGCATACATCATATATTTTCAAGGATACAACGTATATTAAACAGTAATATAAAACAATTGCATCAACATTGAATACATAATGAACGTTTACACATTACCATAGTAAGTGATATACTGTTTCCTCAAAATTTTATTTTGCATAATTTTCGCAAATCTTTGAATGTTCCCACAGTTCGATTTAAACAAGGACAGAAATAATTCTTATCAGTTATGATCATCTATTTAGGTTCTCGTAATCTAATGTGAACAAGGAAGAAACAAATCATCGTCAATTACAACATATCTGTCACTAGTGCGAACTGTGGACAATAGTTTGGGAATCATACGACAATGATCGTGCTATCTCACGGTCACCATCCTGTCTATAATTTTCAATTAGTAAGATCATGAGAAATGGTTTTGGAGAAATAACACAAATGTCAAGTTAAAACAAGTATTCCTTTTAAAGGCATGATTGGCAAATATAATATATTGATAGCTAAAAGCAATCATCATAATCAGTTTGATGTAAAATAATTAAATAAGTATTGTATTTTTACAACATATAGAATATTTTGAATATGTACACTATAATTTCATCATTATAAACCGTCAACAAATTTAATTTTGAAATAAATTTGGGGAAAGCCGTTCGTAAAGTCCTTGTCTAGTTTTACATTTTTAACGTAATTATTAAATGTTAATGTATCTTCTCCTTCAGAATACTGAATAGGGCTCTTCAAAGAGCATTACAGTACACGCAACGTTATTTTTTACAAGATAAACGATAGGATAGGATTCACGCACGATAGGATAGCATTAACGCACGATAGAACAGTATACACGCAAAAAGGATAGGATTAGCGCACGATAGAACAGTATACACGCACGATATGATAGGATTGATACACGATAGGAAAGGATAAACGATGTTCATGCTAAACGTATGATCGCTTTAAACGATATTTACGAACAAACTGATAATGGCAGGATTTGAGAGAGAACACGTACAAATAAAGATTTACGTGGAATTTCTTTTTAGTAACTATTGCGGAGTTGTTAAGCATCGCTGCATTTATAGAATGTATAAAAATGACCAGTTAATTTTTTTTCAACTAAAATTATGAGCTTTTATGATCAATAAATTTTCTGTATTTTTAAAATTGTTTTCATTACCGAACACCCTAGCCGACCGCCGCGAACATTTCAGCCCGAGATTAAATCACTCGGAAAATAACGGGTTTAATTATATAAATCCAACTCTTGTATAAAGTAATTAAAATATAAAATCTATCATAAGTACATTTTTTTCTGTATAAGAAAATGATGCATTAAAAACGAATTATTACAGTCAAGTTAAATAAATATTTACGCAGATACACATTCCGCGTACGATTTGTTAACATTGTTTTCATCACCACACACCCTAGCTGATTGCCGAGAACATTTCAGCCTGAAATCAAATATCACACGGAATATAACGGGTTCAAAATACAACTCGGGTTTTAATCAAATATAAATTATATCATAAATAGTTTTGTTTATGTAAAATATGATGCATCAAAATTATTTTGCATAAAAGTTAATGTTTACGCAGGTATACACTCTGCGTACGATTTATCATATTCGATTTACAGGTAAATACGTTACCTTGTTCCTAAGAACTTCGTTTTTCATTTTCAATGTTAACAGATATGATTTACATATAATATTGGTTAATTTGATCTAAAAAAAATTTAAAAAAAATAGTATCCTGACGGAATGTTAGAGAGGATTTACAATTCTTGTTCAATAAATATTCGTATACGGCGCACCAAACGAGTTGCAACTTAGTAATAAATTTACTTGCTTATGAAAAGGCACGAAACGATTAACACGATAGGATAAACGGAAGAATTGTTGAAATGAAACGATAAACCTGATAGGATTAACGCACGATATGATAGGATTAACGCACAATTAAACAGTATACACGCACGATAGGATAGGATTGATACACGATACGATAGGATAGAATTGTAAAAAATAACGTTGCGGGTACTGTACCACGTATACAAAGAAAGAGTTGTATTAAAATAATTTACAGCTGACATGAATTCATAAAAGCATTTGGTCGCCATATTAGTTTTGATCGCTCCTCTACTGCCACTGGGGTATATATACCGGTTGAGAAAGTTACGGTCGGTTGCTTTCCGATCGAGGCATTCGCGTTGCTCGGACTTCTAAGTGCATGAACTACACATTGTAGTAAAATGTAGTAATAAAGAATAAAAAAACAACAAATAATGAAATACAAATTTTTAAATATATTTATTCTTTGAAAGGATTCTAAGTTATCTGTATTATTTTGCACATACAGTGCTGCCTTACTTCGCATGCACATCGAACACGTGGGTCGTTCATACAGAGTGCATAACGTCTGCATCTTCTTGAAAACCCCGGCGACACTACATCCAACACAGTAGCTAAATGATAGTAAATCCAAGAAAGTAACAACGTTTCCATCCGTTCCTACAAAAACGCCCCCATTTCTAAAATCCATGCAATAATTGACATTGCTCGATCTGCCACAGTGTGTGATTTGCGCATGTGCGATGTGCCTGGATTTCAGTCTGTCTTGTTTCGTCGTTTATTGGATATATCTTGCCTGTGAAAAGGTTGTCATATTATTTTTGTTCAAAACGCGTTTTTACAAGTCTTTTCGTCCAAGGTAACGTGTTCGGGTGTATGAAATTCCTCAATGCGGTGAAGCATGAATAGTGCGCTCGGTCTTATATAGGGGGTGTGTAGCGATGAGCAGAACAATAGAAATCGACAACTAATATGGCGGTAGTCGGAGATAAAAGGGAAATAATGCGTATTTATGAATTCATGTCAGCTTTAATGAGACTGAAAAACATTGAATGCCATCATAACTTGCTATTGAGGTCGCATTATAACGTGACCTTATTTATAAATCAAACCGTCTTCCTAGCTACTATTATGCAACATCAATTGATCGAGGTCAGTTCATGGATCATCTTCTTATGATTGAGGTCAGTTCATCGAGGTCAACTGTATTACTGAATGAATCTTTCGATCGAAATTCTTACGCATGAGACAAAATGTGCATTCTTGAATTAACAGGTCGAACTGTATTTTATGTATGTTTGCATCTCTTCAGGTAAATGAATTGAAATAAAACTGAGTAAAATGTTATATAAATACTAAACCAAACTTCAAGTTTTTATAAGAACTACTTATGCAAGCGGAATGTGTGCGCACGTGGAAGCATTTGCTGGATGCATCATATGGACACAACAGTGATCGGCCGAAGCCGATCACAAAAAATCAACCTTTTATGAAACACCTAAAAGAGTTAAACATTTTAGTATAATCATACATTTCATTATATCAAAAAGCTATATTCTATTGTGACTAGAAGATATCTCGCCTAGGTGTTGGAAATAACAGTTTTACAATAGTTTGTGTTGTATTTTTACTTCATATCTTGTAAATGCATACACTGTGTTCTAGTTTCTTTTATAATTTTTTTTAGCCATTTTTGAAACTACAATCAAAAAGCCACTGCCTCTATATTTATACACTCTAAACTGAAATTGATCATATGTGGCCTAAATTTGTTTTGTTTCTGCTGACGGAAAGAATTACAACAAACTTTGGTTTTGGTTTTGACTGTTTGTTCCGTATGCAGTTGATTGTAACTTGAAATATGTGTTCTGTTAAATGTCAAGCTTCAACACCATTAACTGTCAAATAGACTTCTAATATAAAATGGGGGGAGGGTGGAAGTTTTATTTCTGTAAATTTCGATGTTGTGACCTTTAAGTGCAAGAAACCCGTGAACATCTCTTTATGATGTGAACAGAATAACACGCGATGTTCATATAAAAGTATGTAGCCCCCCCCCCTCCCTTCCTAATACCTATAAATAACGGCATTTTCTAATAAACTATAAAATGCGTGGATCAGAGTAACGGCCTGTAGTCTGGTCCTTTAAGGTGTAAAAAATCTTTCAACGGCAATTAATCTTTTTTTTTTCACCATCATATAGTTTTCTAACATAGCTATGGTGTGATGAGTTTGAAAAAAAAATATGTTGGCCTTCGCGGAAATAGCTTTAAGTAGGCCAAAATGGCAGGTCAGAATGGCGGACAACCAAACTTCATATCTGTCTCATAATATTTACTCATTAATGACAAAATACAAGTTGCTGTCCTTTAAAAAAGGACCGCAATACGTGGACAATTTGCATGTGTTTCCAACGAAAACGTGAAAGCCTTAAAATTATCACAGATTCCACCGACTCCAGCCCCCTGCTTTTAACTACTAAATTTGTACTTTGTATTATGTACACTGTATATATATATAGAGTTGACTTTAAATCTCAGAATATTTAAAAGGGTTCATACTTCTAAAATAATAAATATCATGATCTATATTAATGAAGATTGCATGTATAGTATTAGGCATTCGGCGAATTCTACTATTTGCGCACACATTACGCTTCGCACTACTTTGTTAATTATGCAGTGACAGCTTTGTGATTTTGATAAATTTTTCTTGAGATTTAAACTTTTATACAACCATCTATTATGTATAGTCACATAATTATTCAATCATACTTAAATACTTTTAATCGGGAAGTACTCGATCTAGCCTCGCCTTCTATAAAAGTAAAGTTCAGCTACGTGGGTATTCGGAAAACAACAAAACATTGCAAATTATGCTATTTGATGCATGCTGTAGTTTCGGCATAACATTACCTTATTTCATAATACTGGCAGTTTATATCACATGCCGATTATTTCTCTAAAAGAAATATTTTGTCTCTGTAATGTTTACCGACAACTTTACAATTACAGCGCCTTTGAACTTACATGTGCATATGGCATGGAATCCCGATCCCGATTCAGATAAACCTGTGCTAGCCTGGTTCCCTGAGCTACCCATTACGCACACGAACCAGGCTAGCTCATGCGCAGACTGAATTTTCCCCATAGCACCCGGTTTAACCTCGCTTATATATTTTCTGCGTGGACCTCAGGGTCCACGCAATAATGAATTAGTCCATGGAGAGGACGCTGCTGAATCACCTAAAGTAGAATGGCTTCAGTGATAGACCCATATATCCACAAACACAATGCTGGATTTAGAAAGGAATAATCATGTGCAGATCAAATTTTTCCTTGAGGCAAATTTTAGAACAGAGCAATGAATGAAACACTACTTTATATGCTAACTTCATTGACTTTGCCAAAGCGTTTGACGGTGTACATTGTCCCGCGTTATGGAAGATCATCATGCATTATGGCATCACAAACAAGATCATCTCCTTCATACAAATGCTTTATAAGAACTTTACACAAAGGTGACCTGCGGCACAGAACTGTCATACAGCTTCATAATCCAAACAGAGGTGCGACTAGGATGCCTGCTATCACCGCTGCTCTTTAATATTTGCATAGATTTGATTATGAAAACCACCACCAGACAGGCCAATAAAGGAATATCCTGAACATTACAACAGTCACTCAAAGATCTTGACTTTGCAGATGACATTGCTTTACTAGCACAGCGACATCACGATATCCAAAGTAAAACTGATGACCTTGTCAAATACAGCAGAAAGATCAGATTTAAGATAAATGATAAGAAAACAAAATTAATGAAGATTAACTTTAAGAGAGACATTGAAGTTACAGCAAACAGCAACATAATAAAAGTGGTCAATGCTTTTGTATACCTTGGCAGCAAGATCACACCCATGGAGACTCTACCATAGACGTTCAATAAAGGATAACAAAAGCCCGTACGAACTTTGCAAACCTACCGAACATCTGGTCATCCAACCTCAGGACTCCAACCAAAATCAAGATATTCAAATCACTCATAATTGGAGTCTTCCTATATGGTTCTAAGGCCTGGAAGGTGAGAAATACCATCATACAAAAACTAGACATCTTCCAAGCAAGATGCCTCCGCAGATTCAATTGATTAAAGTTGTGTGTTTGAAACAGTTCTTGTTTCGCTTTGTTTTGTTCAGTAGACACATGATCTCACCCAGCATGGTTTCCATTTCTTCTTCAGACAGGTTCCCTGCATTGCTGAGGTTATGAGCATATCTCTAGATCAGTAGCCGGCTTCTTAATCAGGATGTAAGGTGTTTGTTCCAACCAAATCTTTTTGAACTCAGATAAGCTCACTTGTCTGTCATTTAAAAATAAACCTAATTATGCATAGTTTTCATGACAAACAATTTTCATTTTTATGTCTTCAACAATGCAACACTTTCTGACACCTATACTACTTATCAAATATGTATATCAAACTTAGTAATTAGGATGAAGTTTCATGTAGAGTTTCCGCAGTGCGAAATGTTTTATTATATTGATTCAGCAAGTATTCGTTAGTTTTCATTCAGCTGAAACTTAAGTGTATGGTTTCTTGTGGTTTCTGCAATGCGGAAACCGAAATTAAAATATATGAAACGTTGTGTAAGTTATTATGGGGATATAAGCCATTTGCAGCACATTTACGCTAGGTTTCAGTTTGCGGAAACTTCAGGCTGAGATTCCAAATGGTTTACGTATCCGTGAAACCATTACTAAAACTTATTTGATTTTGAAAGATATAATATATTTTCAGCAGGCTTAAGTTCAGTTTTACCATCATGATCATGTATGCGTAAATGTTTTTATGTACTGTAAGTTTCCGCTTCACTGAAACTATTTGCATACATGAAACCTTTAAAAATGTTGGAAATGTTGTTATTCTCAAGAGAACTTTCTTTGTGACAAGTTAAGTTTTTATTCTATATGAAAATGAACTGATTATTCGATCGATCAATCGATCGATTGATCGATCAACCAATTTTTTACTGTAAAGAATGTGTCAACAATACACAATGCCCCCAGAAAAACCTTCCTGGGGCTCAAGGATTAGTCCGGGGGTCGGCTTTAACAATTTATAAATTATCATATTATTATTAAACACTATTTGAGAATGTTTGCATAGTAACATTCTCAAATATGGTAGCAAAATAGTTCTCAAGAAAAAGATTTTTAAACATTCCAATTGTTGAGGAGAGAGCATATTAGTATTTCATCTCTTCAGTGCAAAATTAACTTATTTGTTTTTACAATATTTATGTCAAAAGACATAGTAAAATGTTATATAGCTCAATCGCATACGTTGCATGATTTTTTTTCTTTTTGAGAAAAACATTTTGTCAATAAAATAACTAAAATGCTGATTTTGTCAAGAGGAGTACAAAAAAAATCAAACATTTGTTTCCACAGGTGTTCAAAATGAAGACTTCCAGCTAAATAAACATATATTGACATCTCATTATTTATTTGATTTAAAAGAGACATCATTTTAGTATCAAACAATGAGACACATACTAGTTCACGTATACATAGCAAAAAAGAAAAAAAAAAAGGTAAACACATATTTGATATGGATTATTTAATTATCTTTGATTTTATACTTCGTATTATCTACAATAATAAAATCATATAAAGCATCACTTCAAATATTATAGTGTAAACATAATACACACAAAAATTATTAGCTAAATATTAGATTCTCTTTTATCAAATTTGAAGCTAAGTTTATGATAGGTCTATTATTTAGTTTATTAGTTTATAATCAACAACACAAATTAAGTCAGTCTGTAATGTTCGTTGGAAGAAAGCAAAATAGATAAACAATAAATGTATTGTAGCATACCTATCGAATTAAAGTGATGCACACTTTGAACGCGATGTTATTTAAATGTGTCAATCACAAAATTACTAAAATACACATATAACAACAGCAAACACGGCAACTTGAAGAACATAACCGGCAAGAATAGGAGGGATGGCATTTGTCGAATCTGACAAAAAATATAAGAATGTCAATGACATATTTTTTTTAACACACACACACACACACACACACACACACACACACACACACACACACACACACACATATATTCATTTTCAAATCTTTTGAAGCTTTATAATGATAACATAGTAACGTGACGGCAAAAACTTGAACGTTAAACGGCAATGTCTTTTATGACGTCATAGCTATTTTAGCGAAAAAAAATAATATCCAACATAGTAGATAATAAACAGTTCAATACGTGATTATTACAGACAGTGCAATTTGGGTTTAAAAATACGGATGAAATGTTTTTCTGTTTCTCCTCTTTGAACATTACTGTCACTCAACAGTTTGTAAAATGGAAATATTTTAAACTGTTTGAATAATATATTCTTCTTTTTGTTTTTACTTTTCTGCTTTTTATTCAAATAATGACGACCATAGTAAAAATAATTTTACACATATACATACCACCACTTGTACGTCCACACTTGTCACCAGACCATCCTGCTTTACAACCTTCATTGCATACTCCCGTTATATGATTGCACGATGAGTTTCCTCTACAATAAGCGCTGCATTTGTTCGAACAGTTACTTCCAAAATAGTCAGTGGAACACTCTTGGGAAAAAAAATATCAAATTTGTTATTTATATTATTTCCTTTTCAACACAACCATTTACACGAATATGTTTTCCTTTTTTTTTTGGTTTACATGTATCTCGATCTAAACTTTTTGATATTGAAGCACGTACGATATTTGCATCTTTTTCCTTTGTATCCTGATGAACACCCTTTTAAGCAGTTTCCATTGATAAAATGACATTGGTCCTCTCGAATACAATGTCCACACTCTTGGCGACAGTTAGGTCCAAAAGTTCCAATAGGACACTCTTAAAATGCAATGAAAGTAATACTTGAATATTATATATTATATATATATATATATATATATATATATATATATATATATATATATATATATATATATATATATATATATATATATATATATATACATGGTGGGTATAGGTCGATTCCTTAAAACACGAAGTGTAATGCTATCGTTGCTTTTACATCCAAAATATCCCCGGAATACCTACTCTGCTTACACGTTGTGGTGGTCCAGCCTGGTTTACACCCCATGTAACATCGACCAGTAACCCTGTCACATCGTCTGGTCAAGTAGCAGTTTTCACTGCATCTATTCTCGCATCTGATACCGTAATATCCGTATGAACATTCTAGAATAGACATGTAGTTTGAATTAACAAAAAACAAATATTTAAAATATATTTCATTTGTTTTGTTGCTTTTAAATATGTTATTAATGTACATTTAACCTGATTTTTTAAAGTGATATATTCTTAAATTTGTTTCTGCACGGTGTGCATTGTACGTTAAACTTTTCAGCCTAAGGTGTCGGACTTCATTTTTAATTGTTTCTGTTTTGTGATTAATGATAGTTTCCATCGTAACGCTGAGGACAGCAATTACGTCAACCGGACTTAATAACTTCTCATTGTAAAACCTACAAAATGTTTCTTGAAATGATGAAGCCCTGACATAAGAAAAGAAATGATAGAATCTTGGTCTTGGTAGTTTTTTATAAGGTGAAAATCTGAGAAAGTAAAATGCTTTCATTTATAACATGTTTTATCTTTTAATGGGAGAAAAGAGCATTTTATATTTTGTATTAAGTGACTATTTAGCTACAATTCAATCTGAATGCATGGCTTATTTAAAATTAATACAATTTAAAAACGACATATGTTATTAATACCGCCGAAACACTCACCGCCGAAACACTCTTAACTATGACATATAAGCAATTGACCAAATGCTTAATTAAGAGTGTCGGGTTCTAATAAGTTTACGACATGTCTGGATGTTAGGATGCCGTCGTTTTTTTGTTTATATATATATATATATATATATATATATATATATATATATATATATATATATTTCAATCGTTTGTTGAATATAGTTAGAATTTGTTTTTTTCGAAATTTGTATTATAACACTATCAAAAAGATTTTATTAAAAAAAATGAATTCGATAAATGCAGTTTACAACTTAAACAAATGAGTAATTGTGCTTTCTTATCCCTATCTTCCTCTATGTTTTAAATTATGATCACTAATGTAACAATTTGATTAGTAGATCCAAAATGGACAAATGAACCACAACAATAAATAATACTCAAATATTTGTTATTTACGTTTGTATGTTTATATTTTTTAATTGTGCTTTTCTCTTTTTACGAAAAACAAATAGGCAAAATTTAAAGTAATTTTATCTCGTAATTACGTGAATATATCACGTTATTACGGGATAATTATCTCGTTATCAGGGAAAAGGATTTCATTTTTACCAGAAAATATCTCGTTAACACAAGAAAAGATCTCGTTATTACGAGAAAATGTATCGTTCTAACAAGTTAATTATCTCGTTATTACGAGAAAAGATCACATAATAACAAGAAAAGATCTCTTTATTACGAGAACATATCCGTTATTGTGAGATAGAAGATCTGGCTATAACCAGTTTATTATCTCGTTATCAAGAATAGAAGTTGTTGTAATTACGAAAAAAAGACCTCGTTATTACGAGATGATTAGCTGGCTATTACAAGAAAAGATATCCTAATAACGAAAAAAATCTTTACAAGGAGAAAATATGTCGTTAATCATACAGTGTAATGAGTTATTTATATTTTAATTACGGTAAATAACTTGTTATAATAAAATGCATAGTAGGTTTTTTTTCTTCTAAAAAATACATATTTTAAAGTGTTCCTCATTGTAGATCTAGATCTCCAATGCGAGTTGATTAATTTACCCTTTGGGTCGCTATCTTTTTGTTTTACTTTCTAGAAACGTTTATGCATGTCTGATTCTTTTAATAGATTAAATTACAAAGATCATTATTTCTTTAATTTCTGTTATGTAGCCTGGTTTACATCCTTTGTTGGATTTGCCTGTTTGCCTGTCTCATTCACTGGTATTTAAACAGTTTTTGTTGCATCCCATAAAAGCAATTTCTGTTTCATTTCAATTATATATAACAACATACTTGTGTGATAAGTTTGTCTCCTGTGTCTTAATACATGATGTAGACAACTTCCAACAGGTAAGTTACATCTTTGTTTCGCTGCATTTCTAGAACTGGATAAGGCAAAATATGGCTGAAGATATGCCGCAATTGTAACACCTGTTGATATTATTAAAAAGCGAATAATATATATATATATATATATATATATATATATATATATATATATATATATATATATATATATATATATATATGTATATATATATATATATATATATATAATTGTTTTACATTTACATGTCATACTTTCATTGAAACATTGCACGGAACTGCAAAATATTGAAGTAAACATGAGTGAAGCAACAAAAATTTAAGAGTATTTGAAATGTGATATTAATAATTTTGATGAGTTTAAAGGAGTACAATTGGAAAAGATGTTCAGCAACTAGTTCATTGGTTTGCGAAGAGCATCGCTCTTTGTGAATAAATGTGTCACTTGATTATCCTCGGGTAAAACACATTATTAGGTTAGTTTCTGACTGACTACAACTACTGTAAAAACTTCATTTATTGGCCATGGTGTGAAATTTGTAAACACGTTTAAGTATTGGATCTTGAATTTAACATAGCGACTGGGATAACAATAAAATAGTTCAGAACCTAAATGTAAGGGAAATCAAATGCTATCACTGAGTTTCAATCGCCATGAGCGAATCGTTATCACAATTGTTTTACACTTTATAACTTAAACAAACGTGTATAATTCTTATTTTTAAATCCGTTAATCAGAGAGCTATACTTAATTAATCTTGTCAGCGTTAACGATCGTCACGCTTGATCATATATTTGACACGGGGATAGCCAAATTTTGAAAGTGATAATAATAGATACTTATTAGCTATAAAAAATGAATAAAATAATCTATATCTTGGCAAAACTTACTCGATCACTCATGATGTTTACCTGTGTAGTTGTATAATCAAATAGAATCGTCCGTCCGAAATTACGTAAGCGCTAACTTTTAACATTATAAAAAGGACTGAAGTATCGTTTTGTGACTTGGAGAAAGTAGTTGCACCAAATTGTTGTACGTCATATTTTTTCATAAGTATGTGTACGGAAAGACTAAAAGCGAAAATACCATTATTGAGTTTCGTTTTAAATTGTAGTGCGCAATATTTTCCCGTTTTACAGTATATGGTACTTTACAGGGAGACATCAAAAGTGGATACAGATTTATTGAGTATTGTCAATGTATTGTCTATTTGAATTGTATTCGAAAAGTCACTAATTGAAATATTTCTGTAGTTTTCAGAACGAAGACCACGTTAAACCAAATTCAATGGAAACGTATATTACAATACCCGAAAAACATAGTTTTAATCCGATTTGTTTGCTTTAAAGTGGTTCAATTACTTCAATTTTCTTGGTCAGTTCTAATTTCTTTAGCAACAACCACATACACAATCTCAGCCTGTTTTCATCCTAGGACACTGAAGTACACTCCTCATACAAATATGAATTGTGGAAATACATGTATATCTTAAACGGTATCGATTTTTACACAGAATGATTTTTTAACCAATTAGCGACTTGACTAATACCAAGGTTTTCTTTTTCAAATTAAAGGAAAAGCTGTACACAAATGCGTATTTTCAAAGCGTGTCCATGGTAACTAAAAACGGATGGTGGAAAAGGGATGTATAATGCCTATATTATGATGAATAAGATACTTAACAAAAAGCAGAATTAACAGATCTGATATTTAATTTTTTAAAGTAAACCCTTCAAAACAATGTATATTTAACACAACATGGCTGTATGACCCTTGAAATAGCTCATGGGTTTACTGCTTGTGCGAAAACTTTCCCTTAAAAATTGTGTTTGATAAATTGGTTTCTAAAGGACTAAGTGCGGTTTTATGCAATTTTTGCCCCCCAAAATCAAAGTTTTAGAAAGAGCTTTAAAATAAGGTGAAAGATAGTTAAAATCATATTGGAAACAAAGGTGTAAAAGGTTATCACCACAGTGACGTCATAATGTAGAAATGACGTCATGAATATTGCATTATTTTGATAAATTGATGTTTTGTAGCAAAATGTGGGTGTTTTCCGATGGTCTTTCGACTTGGAAACATCGAGCGCAGGCTTGCTCAAGTACCATTTTTAGTATAATATGTATAACTATCTGAAGAAGAAACATATGTTAAAATCGCTCATGAGCAGACCTGCGCTCTATACTTCCGAATGCAAAATATAAAGCAAAAATGAGAATATCTTCATCTGTTTGCAAATTTGCGGGAATTAGGTCATATAAGTGACGTCCTGGATTAACAGCGAGTGAGCAATGATGACTAAAATCAAGATTAAAGTTATAGGCATCCTTTTTACAATGATTTGTGAAGATTTCATATTTATACGATACTATTTAAAAATTGGTTGAAATCGGGGGCAGATATTTGACAATACCGCACATAGTCCTTTTATTGCTACTCTTTTAAAATCTGTAAATAATCAAACAATTATAACAATTATATATAACATGAACAAAGGAATTTTATAGAATTTGATGATTTTTGATAGCAAGAAAAATTAATATCATACGAAGGAATTATGGTAACTTCTGCATCATAGTCATGTAAAGCCTTATTAAAAAAACACATATGTTTTTTTTTTTTCTGTTTTTATCACAAGAAAAAAATCTAGTCTTTACTTAGACCGCTTGTGTCTTTGGGGGCGCATTGACATTATTTATTTATTTTTTTCATGAATAATATGTAAATTCAAAACAATTTGGGTGGATTGTGATAGGCATATCTATACAATCTGTTTTGTCTGTTCTATATGAGGAATTAAGGTATTTTTTTTAAATAGAGGGTGTCAAAAACAACTGTTTTAAAAAAAAAATTAAACACATTTTTTGTAAAAATATACCTTCAATGTACCGCGATAGACACAGACAAATATAACTGTTGCCAACCAAAGGTTTCTTCAAAAACATTTTAAAAATAAGGACCATACTTTGATACAAAGATACAGCCTAAATGACTAGCTTCAACATTTTTGCACAAATGGTTGTAAAGTGGACACCAATGACCTTTAAGGAGAGCTACTTAAGTATATAATTGATTATCATGTTTTTGCAAATTCTAGTAAAATATAGTGTGTTATCCTTTTTAATGTTTTTTTTCTTGATATTTGTAATAAAATTAAACACCAAAATCAAATACAGAAATATATATATATATTTTTAGATTTTGTTTAAGGAAACTCTTATTTCTTCATATAGCGTTGTCATTGTGCTTTTATGACGTTATGATGAAATGAAGCATTGTAAAAAATTAGTTATATGTAATAACATAAAAGAAAAAGTAAACATCGTACGCTATTGAAAACCTATACACAGAATTATGCTAGGCTCGGGGGGGGGGGGTGCATATTTCTTTATTTTTGAATTATGGAGTAAAATTGGTGCATTTTAATATTTTAAGATGACCCTAACTAAGAACCAGACGGTAGAGTTTAATATTTTTTACAAATAAGGTAGAAAAGGATATTACTATTCACACATTACATTTGTATAATTTGAAAAAAAAAACAAAACTATTATAGTTTTCGATCTGCTTTGAATTGCCGAAAATAACAATTTCCTATATATTCCTAATGTAAATGTACCTGTATTTTGAGATGGCCCTTTAAGAGAACCAAACGGTTGATTTGTTTAAATTTCACAGATAAACTGGAGTTGATGTTAATTACATATAGTAAAAAAGAAGAGTTTTGCTATTGTAGTTCTTCCGCAAAGAAACCCAAATCGGACTCCTTAAGTCTAAAACTACGCAGTCCTAAGTGTCTACAAAATTGTAACAACATGTAAAACCTCTTTTTTATTGTTTTTTCTTTTATCTTTAGACAACAGTTTAGACTGGTGTTTGGCAAGTATAAGTCAGTTCAAGAGATGCTTTTATTTTAGTCTTCAAACGTACAAAAAGGCCGTGCAATCCTTTTAACGGACTCGAAGGGCAGACCCTATTGTTTATATTCTATATCCCAAAAACGAAAAGATACTTCTGAAAAGTTAAAGAACCTAATGTTTATAAAAAATAAAATAAAAAAGGAATTGACTCCTCCGATCCGGGACCCAGAGTGGCGTGGCCAGAACCATCAATTTCTAAAGATGCTGTAATAAATAACAGAAGCAAATAAAAAAGAAACAATCACAGCTAAAGGGCACGTCGTAATTTGAAACCGTTAAATCTACTTTAATTTCAACCAATGGAAATGAATTGCTGATTACAACGTTTAACCCAGATAACAACGTGCACAATTATGCATCATTGAAATTTCACCAGTTCATGATTTATTAACTCATTAAACAGGCTTGCAGTTGTAGTGAATTCTTAATCAAAACAAATGTCAATATTTAAAAAAAATAACTTAAATGAACACTTGTTCTTTGTGTAAATAGAATAATTCTGATTATTATTACGACCGTTTTTTGTAAATGTGTTTAATACTTATTTCTTAATATAAAACCATTTAAACAAGAGCTTGGACTTTGCGTAGTTGTGTCAAACAGCAATGTGATGTAGGCCTTTCTATTTCATTGCTGGTCACTCAGCCACAGCCCTTTCAAATAATTAAGATTTGAATGGCTCTTGAGCTAAGACTACGCAATCGGTGCATATTTCGCTTGAAACCGCGTCATTTTAACTTGTTTTGATGCAAAAAATAGATATCTACGTCCAACCAAAAGTCCAAGGTCTTGTTAAAATGGTTCTATTTCTCAATATTCATATGGTCACAATCATTATCCACATTTGCGTAGAGACAAGCGTATCGTAGAAATACAAATACTGCAACTTAAGAAAATGTATTTAAAGTTTGCAACTTAATTATTACATGATTAGTTCGTGAGGTTACAGTTATTTGCATAATGGAGTTACAATTAAATTGTTGGCATATGTTTGTGTTTTTACTATTCAATAAAGTAACCATTATTTCGAACAAAAAGTATGTCACTAAAATAAAAGCGTATAAAATACAATTAAATAAACTTACTGTTTGGTTTGAGAAGTTGCTGATATTCCTGATTGCCGTTTCCGTAATGTATTATCCTAATGCAATATCCTTCAAGGACTGTCAAATTAAAAGGAAAACTCATTTCCAGTGCATCATTTAATGTATCGTACAGAAATATAGAGAACGTGTTTGCGAGATCTCCATCACCCCTCAATCGAAGACGAATGAGTCGTAATGGATAAAAGCGAATTCCGAAGAGTGTTTTCCTTCGTATGTTTTGCCAAAACAGAACGCCATTGACATGGTGGTTGATTATTGACTGTTCTGTAAGAAAAACAAATAATGGAGGTTTATTATATAAATTAAGGTTATTGTCTTTGGAAATAGCATCTTAAGTAAGCGGGAAATTACTTGATTATGATAGAGATCATGTTGGATAAGTTGTATGTAGGTCCAATAGGCCAAACAATTTGGAGATAATTTATCCACTGAGAAAAGGCGATATACAACCTAATTGATCGATACAAACAAGTAAGCAAAATTAAATCACCATCTTGTAATATAGCGTCTTAGAACGTATAAGTGCACGTGCAGGGATATACCTTTACATCATATTTGGCATTGTCCATGACACATCTGCTGAATGCTAGCAAAGCACTTACAAAAATATCGGTAAATACGGTACGAAAAGTAAAAAATAAAACTATAAGCGTTTTCGTTTGGAACTCGAGTTCGGTGTCTAGTCGCAAATTTTGAAATAAACAGCAAGAGTTTAAACCCGTGTTTACATCGAGTCCGACTTCTGATCTAAAGATCCAAACCAAAACAAGGCGATAGAAAGCGCTTTGCTTACGCGGATGGTAAGCAAAGGACAATCTAATTATCTTAGAAATAAACGCTTTTAATCATAGATACTTGATTCAATATAATTTAAAATAAAACTGAAAATTATAAGTTAAAGCGATCGATCGATTAATTTCAAAGCGAAATCAAAATTAGGGAAAATAAGAAAACTTTAATGATGGGCAGAGCTAACGTCATGAAATGTCACGTAATATTCATGAGCTGAAATCAATGGGAGGCCCTAACTTAGCTGCGGATTAAAACTTCGCCCCACTTTCATATTTCTAAAAAAAAAATTCAAATGTATCCCAATCAAGGTCGTGTATCATTTTTTCTTTAAAAAAAAAAAGGTAAAAAGACATCATCGTTGCGCCGAGGTGACTGTGTCTATTTTTTTTTTCTTTACATATTATCTGCAGAAAACTTCGCAGATGACTCTTTTGATTTTTTTTCAGATTAAGAGAGTTGAAAAAGGGGCCTTGCATTTTACAAATATGGTAAAACGAGTGATGGACATCATAATCATGAAGTAAGTTTTATTTTACATGTAAAGAGTATATCGGTAGATTTTGGAAATTTGAAAATTTATGACTTATGTGAAATCGCTTATAAAGCTGCGGGTCATAAGTTTCACAATTTAAACTCCTGTTATTCAAGAAATGCTTCTAATCAAAATAGTAATAATTGGCCTTGTAGTTTTCAAGAAAAAGTAAAATAAATGTAAAATTGTAAACGAACGCCACACAATGGACGACGACTGACGAAAATAGTTTGAAATATGTCACTTCGGCAACTTAGATGGCGTTAAATATTGATAATTTGTTTCGAATTTAAGAGGCAAGAATGCTTAATCGTTGACTTTTAAATCTTTAAAAGGAAATATAACTGATAAGCAATATTTATTAAATCTATTTTGATAATACTCTACACAATTTGTAACATTTTAGTTGGTTTTTTGGGTTTTTTTTTTGGTAAATATGTATGTTAAAGGAATAAGGAACTGGCGCCTATGTATCATTATAAAGGAAGAGATACTTCTAAAATGTGTAAACATTTAATCTCTTACTGGTAATGGATCAAAATTATGTTACATGCACCAAAAACAGTTATAGCAAAAATATTTATGAAGCAGTAAATAAATTTCATTTCAATCATGTAGCTTCAATGAAATTATTATGTTGCTACAACTCAATTATTGACATACTTTTTTATTAATTTCAAAAAGTTGCCATTACTAAGAGAGAAAATAATCTGGATAAATAAAACAATCTATAAACTGGTATTAAAAGTACTGACTGTATTGTTTTAAAGGGATTTGCTGATATGCCTGACTGCCATTTTTCTCATGTATTATCCTAAGGTAATGCTCCTCATAGACTGTTTGATTGAATATAAAACTTATTTCCAGTGCATCACTTGTTGTATTGTATGTTCCTTTTATAGGACCAGAGCACATCCATTCAGGTGGCACACATAACATCTGATACTCTCCGTTTGTATTATTTTCACCTTTCACTATTGAAACTGCGACAGCGTCAGGGAAATCGGATCCACAGTGAATACAGAATGTTGCTTTTATTTGTTCTTGCTGGCAAAACACATGGTCTAATACAGCTACGTTGATTACTGGGTTGTCTGTAGAAAAAAAATACAGTATGAAGAATTATTATATTGATAAAGGGCATATTTTGACCTTCTTAGTGCCGCATCAGCTGAAAACTAAGAGATTAAAAACATATTGGCATAACTATGAATGTCAGCATTACTATATCGTTTGTTTTGCAATTAGCTATCTACATGTAGTACACAAATGCCGCATTTTAAAAGCTAAAATCATCGTCAATGTATAAAATGGAGTTCTTAAACTTACAAAACGTAGATATTTCAATAGTCCGTAGATGTAGACATTTTTTAGTAATTATTCCATTGCATTGAACGTATTGAATTATCAGTAAAGACATATAATGTTCTGATCAGCATGTAACATCCATGTATTGCCTACAGAACTGTACATGTTTGCAGACAAAACTACGAAATCGTCTTGCAGAAACATGTAAGGTAAACATTATACACCACGAAAATCTTAATTTACCTAAAACGTCATTTTATACTGACATGGAGTAAAACATTCACAATTGACAAAATGATTATCATAGAGTATGATGTATATTTTTCTCGTTTGTTTTATTGTTACAATACGGTGTGGAAAAGTATGGTAAACGCTAACTTTTAACATTATAAAAAGGACCGAAGTATCGTTTTGTAGCTTGGAGAAAGTAGTTGCACCAAATTATTGTACGTCATATTTTTTTATAAGTATGTGTACGGTAATACTAAAAGCGGAAATACCATTATTGAGTTTTGTTTTAAATTGTAGTGCGTAATATTATCCCGTTTTACAGTATATGGTACTTTACAGGGAGACACCAAAAATGGATACAGATTTATTGTGTATTGTCAATATATTGTCTATTTGAATTGTATTCGAAAAGTCACTAATTGAAATATTTCGGTAATTTTCAGAACGAAGAACACGTTAAATAAAATTCAATGGAAACGTATATTACAATACCTGAAACACATAGTTTTAATCCGATTTGTTTGCTTTAAAGTGGTTCAATTATTTCAATTTTCTTGGTCAGTTCTAATTACTTTAGCAACAACCACATACAAAATCCCAGCCTGTTTTCATCCTAAGACACTGAAGTACACTCCTCATAAAAATATGAATTGTGGAAATACATGTATATTTTGAACGGTATCGATTTTTACACAGAATGATTGTTTAACCAATTAGCGACTTGACTAATACCAAGGTTTTCTTTTTTAAATTAAAGGAAAAGCTGTACACAAATGCGTATTTTTAAAGCGTTTCCATGGTAACTAAAAACGGATGGTTAGATAAGGCATTTAGAATGCCTATATTATGATGAATAAGATACTTAACAAAAAACAGAATTAACAATTCTGATATTTAATTTTTTTAAGTAAACCGTTCAAAACAATGTATATTTAACACAATATGGCTTTATGACCCTTAAAATAGCTCGTGGGTTTACTGCTTGTGCGAAAACTTTCCCTGAAAAAAATTGTGTTTCATAAGTTATTGCTACTCTTTTAAAATCTGTTATTAATCAAACAATTATTACAATTATATATAACATGAACAAAGGAATTTTATAGAATTTGATGATTTTTAATAGCAAGAAAAATTAATATCATACGAAGGAATTATGGTAACTTGTGCATCATAGTCATGCAAAGCCTTATTGAAAAAACACATATGATTTTTTTCTGTTTTTATAACAAAAAAAAAATCTAGTCTTTACTTAGACGTCTTGTGTCTTTGGGGGCGCATTGACATTATTTATTAATTTTTTTCATGAATAATATGTCAATTCAAAACAATTGTGTGAATTGTGATAGGCATATCTATACAATTTGTTTTGTCTGTTCTTTATGAGGAATTAAGGTATTTTTGTTATGAATATCGAATGTGCAACACAACTGTTTTAAAAAAAATTACACACATTTTTTTTGTAAAAATATACCTTCAATGTACCGCAATAGACACAGACATATATAACTGTTGCCAACCAAAGGTTTCTTAAAAACATTTAAAAAATAAGGACCATACTTTGATACAAAGATACAGCCTAAATGACTAGCTTCAACATTTTTTGCACAAATGGTTGTAAAGTGGACACCAATGACCTTCTTTCATTTTTTCTCGGTTTTTAAGTGTTCAATTTAAGGAGACCGACTTTAGTTTATCATTGTTTATCATGTTTTTGCAAATTCTAGTAAAATAAAGTTTGTATTATACTTGATATGAGTTTTTTTTCTTGATATTTGTAATAAAATTGAACACCATCAACAAAATACAGATATTTCTTATTTTTTATAATTTTTATTATTTTTTTTAGGAAAATCATATTTTTTCCTATAGCGTTATCATTGTGCTTTTATGACGTTATGATGAAATGAAGCTTCACGGCATTCGTTATAAGTAATAACATAAAAGAAAAAAGTAAAGATCGTACGCTATTGAAAATCTATACACAGAATTATGCTGGGCTCGGAGGGCATATTTCTTTATTTTTGATTTAATCCATTATTCCAATCAAAATTTGTAATGCTCTAATTATAGAGTAAAATTGGTGCATTTTAATTTTATAAGATGATCCCCACTAAAAACCAGACGGTAGAGTTTAACATTTTTTACAAATCAGGTAGAAAAAGATATTACTATTCACACATTACAATTTGAAAAAAAAAACTATTATAGTTTTCGATCTTATTTGAATTGCCGAAAACGACAATTTCCTATATATTCCTAATGTACATGTAAATGTACCTAAATTTTGAGATGGCCCTTTAAGAGAACCAAACGGTTGATTTGTTTAAATTTCACAGATAAACTGGAGCTGGTGGAATTTACAAATAGTAAACAAGAAGAGTTTTGCTATTGTAGTTTTTCCGCAAAGAAATCCAAATCGGACTCCTTCAGTCTGCAACTGCGCAGTCCTAAGTGTCTACAAAAAACATTGTTCTGTGCCTAAAAAACAACATGTAAAACTTCATTTTTTTTTTGATTTTTTTTATCTTAAGACAGCAGTTTAGACTGGTGTTTGGCAGGTACAAGTCAGTTCAAGAGATGTTTTTATTTTAGTCTTCAAATGTACAGAAAGGCCTGTGTATTCCTTTTAACGGACTCAATGGGCAGACCCTATTTTCATATTTTATATTCCAAAAAAGAAAAGATACTTCTGAAAAGTTATAGAACCTAATGTTTATAAAACTATTTTTCTAAATTTAAAAGGAATTGACTCCTCCAATCCGGGACCAAGACTGGCGTGGCCAGAACCATCAATTTCTAAAGATGCTGTAATGAATAACAGAAGCAAATCAAAACAAAACAATCACAGCTAAAGGTCACGTTGTAAGTTGAAACCGTTAAAACTACATTAATTTCAAATAATGGAAATAAATTGCTGATTACAACGTTTAACCAAGTATACAACGTGCACAATTATGTATCATTGAAATTTCACCTGTTCATGATTTATTAACTCATTTAAAGGGCTTGCAGTTGTAGTGAAGTCTAAATGAAAACAAATATCAATATTTATAACAAAATAACTTAAATAAATACTTGTTCTTTGTGTAAATAGAATAATCCTGATTATTATTACGACCGATTTTTTGTAAAGGTGTTTAATACTTATTTCACAATATAGAACATTTAAACAAGAGCTTGGACTTTGCGTAGTTGTGTCAAACAGCAATATGAGGTATAAATGTCTATTTCATTGCTGGTCACTCACCCATTGCCCTATGAAATCATAAAGATTTGAATGGCTCTTGAGCTAAGACTACGCAATCGGTGCATATTTCGCTTGAAACCGCTTTATTTTAACTTGTTTTGATAAAATAAATATATAGCTATGTCCAACCGAAAGTCCAAGGTCTTGTTAAAATGGTTATATTTCTCAATTTTCATATCGTCACAATCAGTATCCACAGTTGCGTAGAGACAAGCGTAGTCTAGAAATACAAATACTGCATCTTTAGAAAATGTATTTAAAGTTTGCAACTTAATTATTACATAATTAGTTCGTGAGGTTACAGTTATTTGCATAAGGCAGTTACAATTAAATTGTTGGCATAAGTTTGTGTTTTTACTAGGCTATTTCATAAAGTAACCATTATTTCGAACAAAAAATATGTGACTAAAATAAAAGCGTATAAAATAAAACAAAATAAACTTACTGTATGGTTTGAGCAGAATTCTCCGATATTTATGATAGCCGTTTCTGTCACGTGTTCTCATAAAGGAATATCTTTCAAGGGCTGTGAAAATGGAAGTAAAATTCATTTCAAGTGCATCATTTGTTGTATCATCCGGAAATATAGAGAACGTGTTTGCGAAAAAATCTTCGTCCAGAATATCAATGAATCTTAATGTTGCTTCTTTTTGTTCATCTTGACAAAACACAGCGCCAGTGACAATGCCGTTCATTATTGAATGTTCTGTAAGAAATACAAATCATGGAGGTTTATTATATAAATTAAGGTGGCTACATTTGGAAATAGCATCTTAAGTAAGCGGGAAATTACTTGATTATGATAGAGATCATGCTGGATAATTTGTATGTAAGTCCAATAGGCTAAACAATTTGGAGATAATTTATACACTAAGAAAAGGCGATATACAACCTAACCGATCGACACAAACAAGTAAACAAAATTAATTAAATCACCATCTTGTAATGTAGCGTCTTAGAAGTATAAGTGCACGTGCAGGTATATACCTTTACATCATATTTGGCATTGACCATGACACATCTGCTGAATGCTAGCAAAGCAATTACAAAAATAACGGTAAATACGGTACGAAAGGTAAAAAATAAAACTATAAGCGTTTTCTTTTGGAACTCGAGTTCGGTATCTAGTCGCTAGTTTTGAGATAAACAGCAAGAGTTTAAACCCGTGTTTACATCGAGTCCGACTTCTGATCTAAAGATCCAAACCAAAACAAGGCGATAGAAAGCGTTTTGCTTACGCGGATGGTAAGCAAATGACAATCTAATTATCTTAGAAATAAACGCTTTAAATCATAGATACTTGATTCAATATAATTTGAAATAAAACTGAAAATTATAAGTTAAAGCGATCAATCGATTAATTTCAAAGCGAAATCAAAATTAGGGAAAATAAGAAAACTTGACTCTGTCTGTGTCGATGGAAACTTTAAGGAACTGTTCCATGGAATAGGAAAGTTCAAGGGACGACAAGTAAAGTTGCACATTGATGAATCTATTCATCCAGTGGCTCAGAAACCTCGTAGAACCCCATTCCATTTACGGAGCAAGGTGGCCAAATAAATTCAATATCTGGTGGACACTGACATCATAGAGAAGGTACAAGGAGAACCAACACCCTGGATTTCTCCTGTTGTTACACCCCCTTAGAAGGATGGGGAGGAAATAGGACTTTGCGTAGACATGAGGGGGGCAAATAAGGCTGTGAAACGTGAACGACACACAATACCCACTATTGATGAGCTCATACTAGATTTAAACGGTGCTAAGGTGTTTAGCAAACTCGATCTGCGCAGTGGATATCACCAATTGGAGTTACACCCAGATTCCAGATATATCACAACCTTCAGTACGCCCTTAGGGATTTACAGATATAAGCGTCTTAATTTCGGGATATCATCCGCTTCCGAAATCTTTCATGAAACTATCAGACAAGTGATACAGAACATACCTGGAGCTAGAAACATATCTGACGATGTTGTGATCTATGGAGAAAATAGGGAGCAGCATGATGAAGCACTTATAGAAGTCCTCCCAAGACTTTCAGATAGTGGACTTACTCTTAATGGTAAAAAGTGTGTGTTCAGAACAAACAAGATCTCGTTTTTCGGAGTTATTTTCTCACAGGATAGAATTTCACCTGACCCAGCAAAGGTCAAGACTGTTCGTGATTTTAGCCATCCGCAGAATGTGAAAGACCTGAGAAGTTTTCTCGGAATGACCAATTACTGTTCGAGATTCATTGAAGGATATGCAGAGATCTGTCGCCCTCTACGAGAACTGACTCACAAAGACAACACATGGAAGTGGACTCAAACATGCGAAAAAGCATTTGTGACATTGAAAGACAAATTGTGTAGCGACACTGTAATCTCTTATTATGATCCATGGGAACCTGTAACTGTCCGAGTTGACGCTAGTCCAGTTGGACTGGGAGCTATTTTGACACAGGATGAAGACAATGTGGTGTGTTATGCAAGTCGTGCGTTGTCGCATGTAGAATCGAGATACAGTCAACCTAAAAGGCAGGCCTTAGCAGTGACTTGGGCTTGCGAACATTTTGACCTATACCTGAGAGGACTGCAGCACTTCACAGTAATAACGGATCATAAGCCACTAGAAACGATTTGGAAGAAACCATGTCCACCTCTCAGGATTGAAAGATGGGGATTGCGCCTTCAGCCATACAAGTTTATTATTCGATACTTACCAGGAAGAGAGAACATAGCAGATTATATGTCAAGGCAACCCATTCCCATATATATAGAGGAAAAGAATGTAACGGAGGAATATGTGAATTTCGTTACCCTGGAGTCATTACTAAATGCAATATGACTGGATGAAGTACGAAGAGCATCCTTTAACGACCAAACAATACAGACAGCCATACTCTATACTCGTACAGGAAGGTGGTACCAGATGAAAGACCTCTTACCTGAAGGCGATGTAAATCTTGAAGAATTAACTGCAATCAGATCAGTTAGTGATGAGTTAACAGTTCACAGCGACAATGTTTTGTTACGCAACAACAGAATCGTACTACCACAAACGTTAAGGAAAAGAGCTGTACAAGTATCTCATGAAGGACATCAGGGGATTGCAAAGATTAAAGCATACTTGCGATCAAAAGTATGGTTTCCAGGGATAGACGCAGTAGTAGAAAACTCTGTTAAAAACTGTGCGTCATGTCAGTTACTTGCCCCAGAACCGCGTGCGATGGAACCGTTAAAGATGTCAGAATTACCTGGAAGTGCTTGGGAAAATCTCAGTATGGATTTCTGTGGACCGTTACCAAGTGGAGAATATTTATTTGTCATTATTGATGAGTATACCTGTTACCCAGTCGTGGAAGTTGTAGGGTCTGTTGCCGCTAAAACAGTCATTCCTGTGTTGGATTAAGTGATTAGCGCGTATGTTATACCACGTGTGATCAAGACGGACAACGGAAGTCCATTTCAATCTTTTGAATTCAGAGAATACATGGAGCACATGGAAATAACACAACGTAGAATTACTCCTAGATTGCCTCGTGCCAACGCTCAAGCAGAAAGTTTTAACAACCAATGATGAAGTCGGTACGTTCAGCTAACATTCATCAGCTGAATTGGAAACAGGAGAATGGAAAATGTTCAAGTTTCTCAGACAATACCGATGTACGCCACATGTTACTACAGGCCAGACTCCACACAAGCTTTTATTTGGGAGAGAACCAAAGACCACGTTACCAATGGTACCTTCGCGTACGATGGATCTCCACATAGATGCGAAGATTCGGGTCAATGACAGTGAAGCAAAGTAGAAGATAAAGTGCTATGCGGACGCCCGAAATTGTGCAGATTACCGTGACATTAAAGTTGGAGATTCAAATGTGATGAATCGTGATGAATATAAAGGAAAATTACAGCCAAAGTATGAAAGACCAGAAATAGTGACGGCTAAGAAGGGACCGATGATAACAGTAAATAATGATGTTACTTGGAATGTCTCTCGTTTCAAGAAAATCAGTCCAGAAGTTAGGCGGGAACTTTCTAAGAGATCGGATATTGATGAAGAGAACGAGATAGTCATACCAAACCCGCCAAAGGAATCAATAAATTCCGGTACTCCAGATGCAAAACCATCTACTCTACCAACACCGTCTAGTCCGTTACAGATTCCGATACCAATCTCAGGCCGAGGTCAGCGAATGAGGAAACTTCCCGGACGATTCAGAGACTTTGAAGTGAAATTTTGTGAATGCATGTGATTTGTGTTAAGCACTGTATTATGTTAGGTTGGCTAGGAGTGAAAAGGGGCACAATAATCCCCGAGCTAGTCAAGAGGCTAGGAAGTTTCATTTTTTTGTGATGTTTAGTTTCTAGTCATATTCATATATTGTTAAACCATGTATCATCTCGTACAATTTATTATATTCAGACAATGCTATGAACATTGAACAGTATTATTAATGAACATCGAACAATATTATTACAGTTCTGATGTTAATTTCAAGCATATCTAAATAATGTAAATTAACTATCTAAAATGAGGAGGGATGTAATATCGTAATCCGGAATTGTCCGGGCCTCTATAATTTATACTTATTGAAACCAGAGGTGATGTAAAGGAGTGTGAAAATTAAAACTGAGTGTGTTTTTATTGAGTATTAATCGGATATCATCTGACATATAACGGGCCCTAAACATATTAATTTTTAAAAAGTTGCCATTATTAAGAGAGAAAATAATCTGAATAAATAAAACAAGCTATAAACTGGTATTAAAAGTACTGACTGTATTGTTTTAGAGGGATTTGCTGATATTCCTGACTGCCATTTCTCTCATGTATTATCTTAAGGTAATGGTCCTCATAGACTGAAATTGAATATAAAACTTATTTCCAGTGCATCACTTGTTGTATTGTATGTTCCTTTTATAGGGCCAGAGCACATCCATTCAGGTGGCACACATAACATCTGATACTCCCCGTTTGTATGATTTTCACCTTTCACTATTGAAACTGCGACAGAGTCAGGGAAATCGGATCCACAGTGAATACAGAATGTTGCTTTTATTTGTTCGTGCTGGCAAAACACATGGTCTAATACAGTGATGTTGATTACTGGGTTGTCTGTAGGAAATAAAAAATACAGTACTAAGATTTATAATATTGATAAAGGGCATATTTTCACCTTCTTAGTGCCGCATCACCTGACAACTAAGAGATTAAAAACATATTGGCATAACTATGCATGTCAGCATTACTATATCGTTTGTTTTGCAATTGGCTATCTACATGTAGTACACAAATGTCGCATTTTAAAAGCTAAAATCATCGTCAATGTATATAATGGAGTTCTTAAACTTACAAAACGTAGATATTTCAATAGTCTGTAGATGTAGACATTTTTAGTAATTATTCCATTGCATTGAAAGTATTGAATTATCAAAAAGACATATACAGTTGGGCCTCAGATATCCGGACGCCAGATAACCGGACGCTTCACTTTACGGACGATTTTATTAAGGAACATATTTTTTTATACGTTATTTTGTCTCATTTATCCGGAATTCCGCGTTCCGGATCCGGACGGTCTGTTTTTACCACAAAACCCTGATTTACTACTAATCTTGCTTCATTTAACCGGACGGTAAAATTTGATGATACCCTACTCAGTACAAAAGATTACCCCTGTCAATTAAGTTTCACACATTTTTTTAACGTGCTAGACCCTCATGAGTAGCTTGTATAAACACAATACAATTACATTATCATTCATGACAACAATAGACACATTTCAGATATCCGGACGCTTCACATGTCCGGACGATTGGACTTGGGAACGAAAGCGTCCGGATAACTGAGGCTCCACTGTAATGTTCTGATCAGCATGTAACATCCATGTATTGCCTACAAAACTGTACATGTTTGCAGACAAAATTACGAAATCGTCTTGCAGAAACAGGTAAGGTAAACATAATACACCAAGAATATCTTAACTTACCTAAAACGTCATTTTATACTGACATGAAGTAAAACATTCACAATTGACAATCGGATTACCATAGATTATGGTGCATATTTTTCTCGTTTGTTTTATTGTTACAATACGGTCTAGAAAGGTATGGTAAACGCTAACTTTTAACATTATAAAAAGGACTGAAGTATCGTTGTGTAACTTGGAGAAAGTAGTTGCACCAAATTGTTGTACGTCATATTTTTTTATAAGTATGTGTACGGAAAGACTAAAAGCGGAAATACCATTATTGAGTTTTGTTTTAAATAGTAGTGCGCAATATTTTCCCGTTTTACAGTATATGGTACTTTACATGGAGACACCAAAAGTGGATACAGGTTTATTAAGTATTGTCGATATACTGTCTATTTGAATTGTATTCGAAAAGTCAGTAATTGAAATATTTCTGTAATTTTCAAAACGAAGACCACGTTAAACTAAATTCAATGGAAACGTATATTTCAATACCCGAAAAACATAGTTTTAATTCGATTTGTTTGCTTTAAAGTAATTCAATTATTTCAATTTTCTTGGTCAGTTCTAATTACTTCAGCAACAACCACACACAAAATCTCAGCATGTTTTCATCCTAAGACACTAAAGAATACTACTCATAAAAATATGAATTGTGGATAATATATCTTGAACGGTATCGATTTTTACACAGAATGATTTTTAAACCAATTAGCGACTTGACTAATACCAAAGTTTTCTTTTTTCAAATTAAAGGAAAAGCTGTACACAAACGCGTATTTTCAAATCGTTTTCATGGTAACTAAAAACGGATGGTTGGAAAAAACGTGTAGAATGCCTATATTATGATGGATAATAAGCTGAAATCAATGGGAGGCCCTAACCTAGCTGCGGATTAAAACTTCGCCCCACTTTCATGTTTCTAATTTTTTTTTTCAATTGTATCCCAATCAAGGTCGTGTATCATATTTTCTTTTAAAAAAAAAGGTAAAAAGACATCATCGTTGCGCAGAGGAGACTGTGTCTAATTTTTTTTCTTTTCATATTATCTGTAGAAAACTTCGCAGATGACTCGTTTTATTTTTTTCAGATTTAGAGAGTTGAGAAAGGGCCTTGCATTTTTACAAATATGGTAAAACGAAAGATGGACATAATAATTATGAAGTAAGTTTTATTTTATATTTTAGAGTATATCAGTAGATTTTGGAAATTTGAAAATTTGATAAGTTTCACAATTAAAACTACTGTTATTCTATAAATGCTTCTAATAAAAATGTAAATATTTAGCCTTGTAGTTTTCAAGAAAAAGTAAAATAAATGCAAAATTATAAACGAACGCCGCACGATGGACGACAACTGACGAAGATAGTTTGCAATATGTCACTTCAGCAACTTAGGTGACGTTAAATATTGATAATTTAATCTCTTACTGGTAATTGATCAAAATTGTCTTACATGCACCAAAAACAGTTATAACAATAGCGCATATTTGAGCTTGTCTCGTAATATGCGCTGTTATCAAAGCTCTCCCCCGCAATAATCATCTTAATTTTATATCTACATAATGTGTCCGGGATTTTATGATCCGATCGCATAGGGTTTGGTATTTAGGCACTTTATTTCCCGATTATATCCCCTTTTTCATACAGCAGCGGAAAGAAAGGTTGGTAATTTAAGGAGCCCAAAATATTTTTAAAATATCTAAATGGTTTTGAGCATTTATTATATTTATAACAGTTCATCAATGCAAACCAGTATCGAAGTCTAAAGCGGTTACTTTATTTCGCTCGATGACATAATTTTAGATTGATTGGAATAGATTCAAATGGGCATGGATGCTAGCCATTAGACCAGCCCTTTAACACGAGGACATTTGTCTAGATAGGTGTACCTATTCTATATTTTAACTGTGAAAAGAATTAGTTTATCGTTTTAATAATTGAATTTGAAGTTTAAAATTAAAATAATTGGGATATTTTTTGAGCAAACATGCCAAAGGTCAAAAAAGGTCAAGCTGAGGGGACAGAGGGGCCGAAGAATAAGAGGAAGAGAACTGAAAAAACTCGCGACGTGGGAACATCGTCCGCACAGGGAGAGAGTCTCTCCGAAGAAGTTCCGCAGATGTTGGCACCAGTGACACTTCATGGTGACGCAGCCCGAGGAGCCCCTGGTGGCTTGGATGCTGCACCCATTCCAGGTAATGCACTCGCAACAGGTGCGTGTATTGAAGGTTGCATTCCGCCCCATTTAAACTCTGTGCAGTTTTCGCTGGGTCACAATGTTACCGCAGAAATTAGACAGAGAATCAGGCAAATACATTGATTTGGCTACATTGTTAAAAAATTCTAACACTGATGATAGTGCAAGTGACAGGGTTTTTGTCATGGGCAAATATGGTCAGCTTTGTTCAAGGTCAAAGTCTAGCATAAAAATTGTTACAATTGAAAAGTGGAGCGATGCATTTTTAGTTTATGTGAGTATATTTACTGCTGTGCACAGTGACAAAACTCAAGATTTGTTGAAATACATGCATGTCATTAGAGTAGGGGCATGGAGATCAGTGGGGTGGAAGCAGTACGACGAGCAATTTAGGCTTTAAATGGCAATGGACCCATCCAAGTCATGGGCAGTAGTAGACTCGGAACTTTGGGTTATGTATATGGTGGGCCCTAGCAATTCTTCTCCAGTTTTAGGGTTCTATGGTGTCAATAAGTGCTATGTGTTCAATTTTCAAGGGTTTTGCATCAGAAATCCATGTTCATATTCACATGTGTGTATAAAATGTGGGCACGAGCATTCTATGTTGAACTGTCCAATGTCGGCTCATCCACGTAGACATGTGTCAAATTTCAGCCAACGCCTGCCTCGCCCATCAGGATATGGCTCTCCTCAAAGGTTTAGACAAGCAGGACCTCAATCACTCTCCACCACCAGACCAGCTCAGCAATTCTCGGGGTACAGGAATTTGGGACCTAGGGCATTCACCAATTAGGGTTGATAAAATCTCTAAAATTTTACAAGACTATCCAGTAAGGGAAGCTGCTATGGAATTACTTGAGGGTTTATCAAAGGGGTTTAAATTAAATTATGTGGGGCCAAGGTTAGGTAGTTTTTCTAGAAATCTCGTGTCAGCAAATGAGCACAAAGATCATTTAGAAGAAAAGATTAACAAAGAAGTTGATGCAGGTCGGGTTATGGGTCCATTTTCTAATCCACCACTACCAAATATGCACATTTCCCCAATAGGTTTAGTACCAAGATCAAATGGAGGCTTGAGGATGATCACACATCGGTCTTACCCTCCTTCTCTTGGTATCAATGCATTTATAGATCCTCAATTATGTTCAGTAAAATATTCATCTTTTGATTCTGTTGTGGATATGATTGCAGAGTTGATACAGGGTGCAGAACTGGGCAAAGTTGATATTAAAAATGCTTTTAGGTTATTTCCAATTTATCCTGGGGACTTTGAGCTGTTGGGGTTTAAATTTGAAGGAAAATATTACTATGATAAATGTTTGCCAATGGGCTGTTCATTATCCTGTGCCATTTTTGAAAAAATTTCAACATTTTTAGAGTGGGCTACAGTTGAAAATTCAGGTTTAGATACTCTGTCGCATTATTTATACGATTTTATTTTTGCAGGAAGTAAAGGTTCAGGAAATTGCTACAATTTGATGAGTTCATTTCAGTCAATTTGCACAGAATGTGGTATTCCTTTGGCAGTTGAAAAACACACAAGGCCCAGTCACTTGTTTAATTTTTTTAGGTATAGAGATAGACACAGATCAAATGTGTATTAGGATACCTAGGGGGAAAATACTAGAGCTGAGGTTTATTAGAAGCCCTCATTGTTAGAAAAAAGGTCAAAGTTCGTACATCAGAATCATTGGTAGGAAAGCTTAATTTCTTTAGCAAAGCAGTCAGAGGTGGCCGAGCTTTTAACAGAAGGTTTTATGATGCAATGATAGGTATTTCAAATCCAGATTTTTATATTCGACTCAATTCAGCTGTTAAACAGGATATGACAATGTGGCTAAGTTTCTTGGTTGATTTTAATGGAAAAGCTTATTTCCCCCAAAGGGAATGGACTAGTTCTAGGGTTCTTCAGTTGTTTACAGATAGTGCTGGCTCAGCAGGACTGGGATGTGGATGTTATTTTGGGGGTAGATGGCCTTGTTGTTGGAATAATCAGGCTATTATGAGAGACATAACTTTTCTAGAGCTAGTGCCTATAGTATTGTCAGTGATGGTTTGGGTAGGCATTAAGTGGGGAAAAAGGTGCAATTTCATACAGATAATATGGCTTTAGTTGCAATTCTGAACTCCCAGTCATCAAAGTCACCAAGAATTATGTGTTTGCTAAGGCAACTGGTTTTATTTGTTATGAAGTATAATATTACATTTAAAGCTAAGCATATAGCTGGTCTAGATAACAGTATAGCAGATGCAATTTCTCGTAAGCAGTGGAGGCATTTTCGGAACCTTGCTCTTGTAGCCAGAAAAGACCCGGATCCAATTCCAGCAAGGTTTCACAGTTTGATCATGGAAGTGAGGCCACTAGATTGTTAAATGCAGCAAATGCAGTTAATACCACATCTACATACATCACTGGCATTTCTGCATTTGAAAAGTTTAGAGTTCTAACCCAGTTGTCAGTTACCTGGCCCCCTCCTCTTGATCAGTTAGTAAATTTTATAGCATACCTGTCTCTAAATGGCTATTCAGATGCAACAGCAAGAGCTTACATATCTGCTATTGGGTACAAATGCAAGATTGAAGGTTTAATGGATAATACAAATAGGTTTATTGTAGCAAAGCTCCTTCAGGGTTTTAAGCGTCTTAGAAATAGGGTGGACGATAGATTACCCTTGACTGAGCACATGCTTGCTCAACTGATTAGGGTGCTAACTAGCATATGCCATAACAAGTATGAAGCCATTTTGTTTTCGTCTGCCTATACCTTAACATTTTTTGCATTTCTAAGAGTTGGGGAACTGACTTTATCAAAAGGTTACAATTCAGAAGTTATATTAGGGATTCAAGATGTCAAGATTAAAGATAAAAATTTACAAGTAGTGTTAAGGCATTCCAAGACTGATCAGTTCAACAAGGGGGTAACAATTGTATTAAATAGTCATGCAGGCATTACATGTCCAGTGCATTGTATGATTGATTACATGCAAATTCGTCCCAAAATATCAGGCCCACTGTATTGTCATTTTGATGGCAAACCAATTACTAGGTATCAGTTTTCAGCAGTAATGGGTAAAGCTTTGGCAGTGTTGGGTTATAATAGTAAGTTATATACAACCCATTCCTTTAGGATATGTGCAGCAACTGCTGCAGCTGAGAAAGGTTTATCAGATGAGGAAATAAAGCTTGCAGGGAGATGGAAGTCAAGTGCATTTCAAACTTATATTAGGTCTCCACTTACATGTTCCAAATAAATTTTGCAGGGCTAAGATGTTCAGTCTGGATAGTGGGATCCTCCATTGTAAGAAATGCAGGAATTGCAGCCTTAAGCAGGCCAGGGGGACATGGCTTAGGACTCCAGACAAAAGGGATCGACATTTGGTGGCAGGGCTATGGGGGGTTGCGATTTGTTGATCTTTCCTGCAAGCTCAGTTGGTTAGCCCAGTTTGAGAATCCACCTAATTTTATAGTTATCCATTGTGGTGCCAATGACATACATCAAGTAAAAACCCAAAAGTTGTTAGATAGGGTAAGGTGGGATTTACATTTACTTGCTTCTATCTTCCCGAACACAAAACTAGTTTGGTCGTTCTTCCTGCCCAGGGTAGCATGGCGTTACTCAAAAAACGTCAGGGCGATGGAGCAGACACAAAACAGGGTCAACAGGGCAGCAGCCAAAGAAATCCTAAGTTGTGGGGGGAGGCTTCTTAGGCATACACAGTTTTTAGGAAAACAACAACTGTACAGACGGGATGGTGTACATCTGTCGGGTCTGGGGAACGACATTTATCTAAATAACCTACAGGGGGCATTGGATTATTTTGTCAAAAACAAGGGAGTGGTTTTCCCAGTGAATTAAATTCAAGGGTCCTTACAAACATGTCCACAGTGGTTTTAAATTGAAGTTGCTTACCTCCAAGAGGTGGCGGTGGGCACCTTTGGTGCCCAAAGGTGCCCATGTGGCGTAATTGTCACCTTCAATTTAACCATCCAACTGATCTTAGTATGTAGTGAGTTTGTTGTGGTTGATGTTGATGTATATAGATATATTATGTGGACTAATAAGACATTTGAGTAAAGAAAATCTAAATTATTTAATACAAATATATTATCAAATTTTGTGTTGAATTGTGTCCGTAGCACGATTGCGGTCAACCTAGAGTGCTACTTTTCCCAGCAGGGAGGGCATAAAATGTTGATGTAAGGGGTATGCCATGTTGTCGGCTACCCCATTGTTGTAACAATTTTTGACCACTGTGGACATTACCTGCCAACTTAATAAATCAGATCATAAACACTTGTGTTGTTGAAAATATACTTATATAAGGTCTTTGATAAAAATATAGATGTAGCAGTAAAAATATTTCATTACCATCCAATGGAAAGGAATGCTAATTACGACGTTAGTCAAAAAATAATTAGCACAATGATGCTTCACTGAAGTCTCATTTGTTCATGATTTAATTATCTCAATAAAAAAGCGTACGGGTCGAGTAAAGCCTCAAATTAAAACAACAATGAAAATAAATAAAACAATCAAAAAATAATTGTTCTCAATGTAAGAAGGACAGTATTGATACTTTTTAGGACTGTTTAGTATATAAATGTTTAAAGACTATTTCTGAATATAGTTTCCAATATCCATATGGTCAGAATTCTCTGCAGATGCGTAGAAGACAAGTGTAGCCTAGAGATGCATATACTGCATCTTTCAGAAAAGTATTGAAACTCTACTAGATCATAATTACATAATTAGTATTTGGATTACTGTAAACAATAATGTAGCTTCAATGAAATAATCATGTTGCTACAACTCAATAATTGACATCCTTTTTATTAATTTTCAAAAAGTTGCCATTATTAAGAGAGAAAAAAAATCTGAATAAATAAAACAAGCTATAAACTGGTATTAAAAGTACTGACTGTATTGTTTTAGAGGGATTTGCTGATATTCCTGACTGCCATTTCTCTCATGTATTATCTTAAGGTAATGGTCCTCATAGACTGTGAGATTGAATATAAAACTTATTTCCAGTGCATCACTTGTTGTATTGTATGTTCCTTTCATTGGACCAGAGCACATCCATTCAGGTGGCACACATAACATCTGATACTCCCCGTTTGTATCATCTTCACCTTTCACTATTGAAACTGCGACAGAGTCAGGGAAATCGGATCCACAGTGAATACAGAATGTTGCTTTTATTTGTTTTTGCTGGCAAAACACATGGTCTAATATAGTGACGTTGATTACTGGGTTGTCTGTAGGAAATAAAAATACAGTATGAAGATTTACAATATTGATAAAGGGCATATTTTCACCTTCTTAGTGCCGCATCAGCTGAAAACTAAGAGATTAAAACATATTGGCATAACTATGAATGTCAGCATTACTATATCGTTTGTTTTTCAGTTGACTATCTACATGTAATACACAAATACCGCATTCTTAATATCTGAATGTGACAATACATGTGATAAGATACAACCGTCGTTTCCTAATATATATGCTTACTTATGTTTACGTCCGAACTTAGGCCTACCTATTAATGGACGTAAAATTTAGGCATAACTTGTCGGACGTAATAATGCGTTTTTTATCGAAAAGCAAATATTCGGAGATGTTAAGTATTTACACTGGCATAGCGCTTAGTCTGAGCGTAAGACCCCGTTATGAAACGAGCCCCTGGAGCCCGTTTCTTTAAAAGACCTACGCCCGGCGTAGCCTCAAGTCTGATGTAAATCCAAACTTAAGTCATTTTTTAGAATGAGGTCTGTTTCACTAAAAGGCGTAACTTTGCGCCGGATCTAAGTTAAGCCAAACATCTATAGCTGGCCAAGGATAGTGGTAACTTTTGGAGTAAATATTGGCCTACATCTTGACTAAAGTTAAGTATATATCACGGAAGTTTTCATTTTCTAAGTTTTAGCCACTGTGTTATGGAAACGTTGAAAGGTAACGAGTGAGATTAAGTCCTTAAACTAACCGATGGGACTAATTATTATCGTATGCAAAAGTTGCCTTTTTAACTTAAAGGCATAGCTTATGACATAACAAAGTGGCTAAATCTGGGAAACCGAAAACTTCCTTGATGGTTTGGGTTTGATTTCAAGTGAACCTAGTCTACAAACACTTTCTAGATCACCATGTGGTAACCCTTTGTTAGGAGCCTATATGGGTCGGATATGGGGATATTGTAATCAGTATTAAATCAACTGCAATCGATAATAGGTTGTTAAGTTTTCAGTAATCACCCATTTTCGTTATTTCCAGTAATCGTAATTTATAAATATTGGTCACTTTAGTGATCACATTGCTAAAATAATAAAAACAAAAACAAAAGTTTGAAATCAGATCAAAGAATAAGATAATTCATTAGATACATGTATGATATAAGGGAATGAATTTCTGCCTTAATTTGTCTAGCTGTTGAAAGATCTATAGTATTGTTTTGTTTTATTTATCAATATTATTTTTCACTGACCAAATGACCAAATAGTTTTGTTCAAGACATAAAAGAGCACTGCGTTATTAGTTTACTGAGTGAATCGTATGACCAAAATTCAAAATGATCCAATGACCAGTTATACGGGTACATGTAATTCCCCTTTAAATTCCATTCATTTTACAAATACATTCAAAAGCACATTACCCTTTTATAAAGTGACATTGGCTTTTTTTAACCTTGAACTTTAACTTTGGGAATTCCAAGCCATAGTAGTATATGCAACATATAGAAGATTTGCTTTCATGCATTAAAACCCTCCCTCTCTTTTTTCAGGAAAGTGTGACATTGACACTTTTTTGACCCTCTTTATTTTACAATAAATGAATCCCTATATGACCTTGACTTTTGATGTTTGACCTTGAAAATCTCTAATTGTGTTTGTAAAAGTATAAGCTATTAAGCTACGACCTTTTGTAAAAGTCATTTACTCTTATTGCCCCCGTTTTGGGGCAGTACTTAGATAATAAAATTTAGATTTTATTTCAATCTACCTCATTACCAAAGCTCAACACGAACTATACTGCCCAAATAACGATGCGTACAGTTCAAGAAAAAAACCCTGATGTTCACATATTGAACCGTACCCTGAAAAATGCAAACTTACCGTTCCAAAAACCATTCCGAACCGTGAACCTTTTTCAGGATCTGTAATATTTTCTTGGTACAAAAACACTGAATAATGAATAGCCTTTTACTATACTTTTATTGGGAGTTTGAAAAAACCCAGACATCATCCATTATCTCAAAGGCATATATATCAATATAGTTAAATGAATATTAAATCAATATTACTTACTTTTCCAACTTTCATCAGCTAACGAAGTTCCACAGTAAAAACATGGGATAATGAAAATCCAGATTGCAGACGTAAACATCCTCTAAAAATATATCAATAATTAACAATTGGGAAAATTCAATCTTAAAAGCAGAGAGGGAGGTTCAAGTTCAAACTTCTCGAAAAAGGCATTGTCCGTCATTTTTCTCTTTTATTGCCGTTATTCCTTCAACCCCTACATAAGCAGTATACTTCTTTACAGTTCAAAGTATTTTGCTGTAGAGGTCTCAATTGTGTAAATGTACACCTTGCCTCGCCGTGTTACTCGGTCGAGATGAAACTATCTAATTGTACGCAATTTATCCAAGCGAAGAGCATACTAATATAAAATCAAAGTACTGAGAGTACTGAAAGACGGGGTCTTGAAAGTTTGAGTTTGTTATTGTCCTGGATTTCCTCGAATATGCTTCCAAAAATTATGAGTTTGAACTAGTTGATACAATCTATGTTTATTCGGCTTTTTGCAATTGTCTGATACTTTGTCTAAATTTTACTCAATCCCGACCTTCATAATTGTAGAAAAATGACACAACGGTATACTATGTAAAATAAGATTCCAAGGAAACATTTTAAAAATTACTACTAACCGGGAATATCAAACAACTATATCAAAGTAGATAATTTTAATCATTAGATTTATTCAATTTTGTAATCCAAGGGAAAATCAACAAGTCGGACGGTATCCGTAATAAAAGGTTTATGAAAACCCCGAACACTCTAAAACTGCTGAATTAACAAACAAAGGGAACATTTGTATACCGATAACAAACACAAGCACCTGACGTTAGAAATATTTCTTTTACAATAAGATTCCAAGAACTTTGACAATAAAAAGATTTGTCACGGTCGCCATTTTTATTTTTTAGACCGACTTATTTGACACGATTTTCTTCATTTGCGTTTCATACAAAATTAATAGGTAAAAGTAAATCCTTTCGCCATTTAACTACTTTTTGTGTAAACTCGTGCATCACCTACACGAATTACGATACAACCGTTCCTTTCATTAAAAATCATACTCCGAAGATCAGAGACATAAATAACAGAGATTGTCAACTCCGCCATTAGCGTTTAAATGTTACGGGACCAACCTTACTTTGAGAACTACAAGTGCAATTTTTTCCGTTGTTTGCGTTGTCGTCGTAGTCGTCGTAGTCGTCGTCGTCGTTGTAAACTTTTCATTTTTTCATCGTCTTCTCAAGAACCACTGGGCAGATTTCAACCAAATTTGGCACAAAGCAACACTAGATGGAGGGGATTCAAGTTTGTTCAAATGAAGGGCCACGCCATCTTTAAAGGGGGAGATAATTTAGAAGTATTGAAAATTTGTTGGCATTTTTCAAAAATCTTCTTCTCAAAAACTGTTAGGCCAGAAAAGCTCACCTTAAAATGGAAGCATCCTCAGATAGTGTAGATTAAAGTTTGTTCAAATCATGGTTCCCGGGGGTTGGGAAGGGCAACAATTGGGGGATCATGTTTTACATAGGAATATATAGAGAAAATCTTAAAATATCTTCCCAAAAACTGTTAGGCAAGAAAACTTAAACTTAAAATGGAAGCATCCTCAGATAGTGTAGATTCAAGTTTGTTCAAAAGGACCACAATTACATAGGAGTATATCGAGAAAATCTTTCAAAATCTTCTTCTTTTGTTCAAATCATAGTTCCTGGGGGTAGGCTGGGGCCACAATGGGGGGGGGGGGGGGGTCAAGTGTCACATAGGAAGATATAGAGAACATCTTTATAAATCTTCTTCTCAAAAACTATTACAAATGTAGGCCAGGAAAGCTCAAATTTGAGAGGAAGCATCCTCAGATAGAGTAGATAAAAGTTCGTTCAAATCATGGTCCCCGGGGGTAGGGTGGGACCACAATTGAAGGATACATTTTTATACAGGAATATATAGAGAAAATCTTTAAAAAAAAAAACCTTTTAAGGATATGTGAACCTGACATGAAACTAATTGAATAATTGAAAAAATTGTTTAAACAGACTCTAATCGATTTGTTTTTGTCAAAAAAAAACATTTTAAGCATATGTTCGTGAGTTCGTTTCCATCGCAACGACCTTCAAACTTACCCATGTTCAAAAAATTAGAACGAGAAAAAAAACCTTAAATGCAAATTAAAAATGTCATAAAAGACGTATTTACAATTAACTATAAAACTTTTCTCACCAAAATATTAAAAAGGTTAATAAAATACTCTATTTATCTGAAAATGGATTATAAGAATTCCTTTTATTTAATCCACTATTGTAGTTTCAATTTCCTCTGACCACTAAAAATGTGACATTTTTTGACGTGACCAAAACTAGAAATATTGCAAAAAATACTATTTCATATAATTACACTCTTATTTTTTAATGTAATTTTAAAGAAATGATAAATAGCAAAACATTAATAATAAATAATTGGCATGTTGGTGAATTAGAAAAAAAGATAATAACGTCTGAATTTCCTCTGACCTCTATTGAAATAGAAGCTACAAACCCTACATGCTGTTAAAAAAGACGTATAATTCAGTTTTAAATGGCAATTTCTTTCAACTAGTTATACTGTGAACCTGCATAAGTTCTTGTAGAACAAAATTAATGGAGTTGTGTTGCAAATACTACAATTAATTGAATAAAAAAGGCTGAAAATCCGAATTTCCTCTGATCTGACTTTTACAAAAAACCACTCTGCGCGCTTCATGAAAGTCAACACTGCCATAAATGGTTGTATTTCTAAAAACCAATCATATAAAGAGAAAATGATTTTCATTTAACAATTTTTTCACTTCCTAAAGAGTTTTTTTAAATGGTATTTAACAGAGTGTCATAGTTGTGCATCTGATATAATCAAGAAACTCTAGTCTCTGTACACAAAAAAGAAAAACAAGCATGAAAACTTTAATACACACAATCTTTATTAAGCCTTTGTTGAAAGATTTAAAATACAATCAAACCAAATAAATCACAGGTTTCATAAAAATCATATACTGATTGTAATCAATTTGAATTTCCTTTAAAAGTTTTGTCTGATTTGCAAGGTATTGCATTAAAATGGGTGTCGGAAAATAGGAGAATCTTTCAAATGACTACAGGTATAAAATCAAATTTGATACTTAATCATAAAAATTCTTTAAATCATATTATCTGATATTGGATTTGACAACACTGCATATTCTGAAATGATTTATGATTTGTCCTTATGTATATACATGATTGTATGCAATCCTATAATTCCTTTGAACTTTGAACCATTCCTTGGTCCCCATATTGGTCTTGATGCTATTTATAATGTATGATTTAGACTTTATCAAATTGATTATGCAGGGTAATAAATTACAATGGTTCAGCCTCAATTTGAACTAAAAAAAATAGAAAATGTGGAAGGCCACACCAGTTAAATTTCTTTTTCATCGGATCCTGCATGCTCGTGTTTTAAATAGAACTTTACAAATCATATCATTACAGACCGCCTAAAAATTTCGGCTACAAAAAATAATAATCTTATTATTTTATCGCTCGCCGGCCGCTTGTACCCTTTTCCACTTAATGTCCGACAAGCAAGAAATTATATTGGTGTGGCCTAACTAGGATATGTATATTTTTTTCATGCAAAAATGATAAAAATATAGATAAGTTATAACAAAAATATTCTTATTCACAATAATCATTTCAAAAAATATTTAAAATGAAAATTTTACTCAACCATACATTCATAACTCATTCAAAAACTCTGTAATTTAAGAGGACTGATATTTTTTATGAGGCTTGTTGTATATAAATGTCATAATGATGATCTCAACTTGATCTACATCCGTAACCTCATCAGGATTATAAAATAAAACAGACTTCAGACAGATAAATGGATGGACAGACAGACAATAATAGACAGAAATGATGATTTGATATACTATGCAATCATCAAATTAAACATAATTATAAACATAAGACATATATTTTAAAAACCAATTTCTCCACGTAAACAGTATATAGCCATTACAAACTTCATTACTGCACTTGGTCAGTATAAACACCTTTTGATATCTATCAATTGTATTTCTTATAGCATATGCATTATCATAATATATAATCTTTTATAATACTAATTCTTAATTGTATGCATTATATGTCCAAATTATTCATGACTTTTGGAGTTTCAGAAATGGTTTTCAAATCCAAGTAAATGTAATAAATCATAAATGGTAGATTATCACTGGTTTGGTCCAGTTTCATATTTCAGGATATGTTGTGCTTAATTGAAATTAACCATCTGATGATAAATGGTAAGGTTAATTGTCTTAATATTATATCATAAATGTTGAAATAAATATTGTCATCCTTAAATTACCAAATAAATGATCCAGGGCATCAATCGGGAAAGGCTTTATCAGGATGAACATAACAGAGACAATAATCTGATTATCAGCTCAACTCTGCATCACTCATGGTTTCAGTTCTTTACATTAGTCTTATATTTTTCCGCATTGTGTCTTGTATTAGGAATGACCTCATTAACACATACCAGTGATGTTCTCATCTCTTTGAGGTTTGAAAAGTCTGTATTAAAAAAAAAAACCCTGATATTACTGGTACTATTACTTATAACATATAAGTAGGACTTATATGAAAGGATGATTTTAAGAAGCTACATGTAGAAAAATAAAATTCATATAGGTATATTATGAAAGTGTATGCAACATAGACAGACAGAACCTTATATTAATGGATTATTCTATATACAAATTTGATATCAGGTGAAACTTGTCAACACTTTATTATAATCTTGAAAATTTAAATTAATGTTACTTAACTTGACAATTCCATATCTTATATAACTGTGTGTATTTAGAAATCTTGCGTTTTAATAATTTGAAAATAATGGGAAAAAATAAGAATTTGTAGCAATAATGAACCCAGCACATAAAATCTAAATATGATGTGAGCAATTCTATCAACCGATAAACCATGATATACTAATTTTTCTTTCAACTGTACTTTGATTTTTACAGTTCAATAAAGGTGAATTTCAGTCAGCTGTTCAAATGTTTTCTCAGTACAGAGAATCAACATTATCAGTTTTTGATAGTGAAGATTAATTCTTCATGTTATGAACTATATGTGCTAAAAAAAATCATCAATACAAACATATAACCTATTCCTTACAAATATACTGTTCAAGCTAATATGCATGAAAGTGTGACACTAAAAATATTTTGTGAGTAAATGTTAGTAAATAAGCTTGTCATATGCTTGAGTAAACTCAGGGCCCTCTATGCGGTTAACCTTACCATTTATCATCAGATGGTTAATTTCATTTAAGAAAATTCGAACTAAAATTGTGATTATTTTAATAACAAACTCTGACTGAATTAACAATGAATAATTTTTTAGTTTGAACAAATTAGGATTATTGTGTAGCTATTCTGAAAATAGGCTAGGTGATATTGTTTTCACGTGGATAATATACGAGCATAATAATCTGTAATGTGAACATAATACAATAGCACATGTCATGATAAGACACCTACCATGATTGAGTACCATGCTTACTGCTTGCAAATGGCAGGTTTAGATCACAGGGAACTGGTGTATGGTCTCGTCCTTTTTTCCATTCCCTTTTTATGACACCCGACATCACTTTGTGTTCGCAATATTCGACATACACTAATAATATCCATCAGTTTTTGTCATTCCGACTTGTTGTTTACATCGAGATTTGGGAAATTACCGAAAATCGGCGCAAGTATGTCGTAAACTTTAAGTTTGTAAATGATTAAAAAAGTAAAACCTTTTGATGTAAATGTTGATATAAATGATATCTAAATAAACCGTCGATGTGGAAATACGACAGCTCATCGCAAGACGACGGTTCGCGTTGCGCAATGAAGTTGTTTTTGTCAGGTTCACATATCCTTAAAAATTTTTTGGCCAAGAACGCTCAAATTGGCGTGTAACCATCCTCAGATAATGTAGATTCAAGTTTGTTCAAATCATGGTCCCTGGGGGTAGGGCGGGGCCACAATGAGGAATTGATTTTTATAAATAGAGTAAATCTTTAAAAATCTTCTTCTCAAAACTATTAGGCCAAAAAGCCCAAATTCAAAGTTGTTTAAATAATAGTCCAGGGGTAGGGTGAGGCCACAATGGGGGATGAATTTTTACATAGAAATATATAGAGAAAATCTTCTTTTTAAAGACTACTTGACCAGAAAAGCTTAAACTTGTGTAGAGGCATCCTCGGGTACTAGTATAAATTCCAGTTTGTAAAATCACAGTCCCTAGTGGTAGGGCGGGGCCGTGCTGGCGGTTTGAATTTTACATAGGAATGTATAGAGAACATCTTTCAAAATATTCTGGGAAAGTTTTCGGTCCAAAACTCAGTACTTAGAGTCAAAGCGCAAGGTGATGGAGATTTAAGTTTGATAAAACCATGATTCCCTAGAAAAAATTTGGGCCAGGAAATGGGGGGGGGGGATTTATGAATAGAGAAAAATCTTCTTACAGGTACAACAACAAAAGTGGCTTGGTAATTACCAAAAAAAAAGGTGGATAAAAATTGGCACACTTTCAATTTTTTTTTAGCAAGATCTACTGTACTTAGTTGTCAAGATATGTTGATACTGTAATGCTAATTTGATCAGAATTAAGGCAATTGTTGCTCAGTTGAGCGATGTGGCCCCTGGGCCTCTTGTTATTTTCTTTGTACAAAATTCCTTTAGGGACGAACAGCAGTCATACCGCAAGTAGACTAGAAGCCAATGAAACACCTTTTTAATTTGTAAAACATATGTGTATAGCCCGTCCCGATTTTAAACTCGGCTTGCGCATAAAGTTTGGTAGTATTAGGGTGAAAGATTGTCAAAATAAAATTCACAACTTTAAAAAAAAATGGCACATTGCGCTTGGGAACTTTAATTTCGATTCCACCATCAACCTCTTCTATTGATTAGTGAGCTCGTAAACAAACTTAATAGTCAACGGCGCTGTGCATTTAGTTACGTAACTCATTCCACATTTGAACCCGAGCAAGAATATTTTGATCTATGAAACTATTTGTTTAATTTCTAAATAGAATTTTGTTTATACACAGAGGACTTTAACAGATTTAATGCATGTTTTTAAAATACATATACTGAAATGCATGAAAACGTTCTGCACTATTTTCTTACACGTAGACTCAATTCATGTGTTCTACGCATGCCTTCCGGTTTCAGACTTCGGCTGACAACAAACCAATAGACGGGGTCACGTGACCCCGTCTAAAAACTGCATGAACGGAATGCTACACGTCAGCCACGACTTTGAGGTGTGAAATCGAAAGTTATATACCTGTTTGACGGTGCCTATTAACGATTGGTGTTCTCAGCTTTAACACATTTTTTGTTCACCTGAGATGAAAGCATCTAGTGAGAATTTCGTTTCACTCTTTTCCGGCGTCTGTTTGTCCGTAAGCATTTTACCTTCGAATTCTTCTCCATTCCCCATCCAAAGTAAGTAAAGTGCCCAAAAAGAAAAAAAAAAACACGGCCGAGGATTTTCAATAATGAAAACGTAGGGAATGTTTAAATTTTAATAGAGCAATATTTGAATGACCAGAAAACACATACGAGCGCCCTTGGAAAGAAGAGTTTATATTCTGTAAACACGTCCAACAAATCTAGTATTTCCCTTTGCATATCTTTGATGAAGATTCTCTCAAGTTTGTGTATGTTAAAATTCAACGCAGATATTTATCTTGATACATTAACAAATGGTCCTCTTTGTAACGTAATTCACATCAATCCATAAATTGCAAACCGGTATTGTTAAATGATCCAACAGTATAATTTTTACACATTAGAGTTTAAGAAATGATAATAAATATTGCAATGCCTTTACAAATGATAATATAACAAGAGGAAATATGTCAATGTGACAGCGAACCGGGTTTTCTTGTGTGTGAACATCATTTGTCAGAACCACAGATACACAAGGGTAAAACATAATTATGCACTATACTTTTTGCAGCACAAATACAAGTCACAATAAATATTAAATGTGGCAAATTAATGATTAATTTGTTACACAATGGCATGGATATTTAACCTTTAAAATGTCATTTTTTCTGCATATCTAGTCTAAAGCGGAAAACTAGCAAGTTAACCATAATTTTGTTTATTATGTATTAATTTTTGTTTAACAGGTGGTAATTGCCACATTATCCAGATAGCCGCAGCATGATGAGAGGATCACTGGTTGTCCAAACAAAATTTCCAATTTCTACCTCTGCATCTGAAGTGACAGTTCTAACTGTGAAAGGTGGTTCCACAGAGGCAAACCTGTTCAATCCAGCAAATTTGCTTTGCTTCAGAGTACTTCGTTGACTTCATTGACAAGGAAATTGAGCCATCCCTACTGGGCATAGCATCAAGTCTTACTGGGCATAGCATCAAGTTTTACTGGGCATAGCATCAAGTCTTAAGATGGCCATGTTTTAGTCAACACCATGTTAGCAGTTGGAAAGATGGATGCTTTTAAAAAAAAACATGTTGCAGGATTTGTTGATACAAAGCTTTTGTTGAGGTCACAATTCCCAAAGTTGCCATCTTATACCCAACAAACTTTAGTTTCATCTTCTTACATTGTAACTATGCTACTCATGATGCTTTACTGGCATATCTCTTCAAAGACTTGTATGATCAGTCAATTTTGATTCACAGAATAGTTAGAAGGCATCATTCTCTCTGCTAAGTGCATTTTTACATGAACATTTGTCAATGAAGAGAATCACTTAGTGTATGGATAGAAAAATAGCTGTCAGTGACTTGAACTATGCAGTTCTAAAGCTAGCATTTAGTAGAGGAAGAGGGAACACAACAAATTTTGTCAAAAGAGTGTGGAAGTGGTCCAAAAGTAACAAAGTCATCAAAGATCTTGCATTCATTTGCTGAACATTATGGATATACTTTTATAAGTGATAGTTAAAGCTCATTATATCAGAAGTGATAGTTAAATTTCATTATATCAGACGTGTATATACTGCCTTTGATTTTCATTATTCCTGAACTAGTTACTAGTTCCAGTACATGTATGTACTGTATGATGTAACACAACACAACACCACCCCCCCCCCCCCCTAAAAAAATATTCCTGATAAAGATAAATTGATAGATTCTACTGATAGTATATTTTGAATCACTCGTCGCTATAAAGTGTTCAATTTATGTCTATATTCTAGCTACCTGAATGGAATGGTTTTGTCATTCAGGGAATTATCATAAAACAAATGTTTTTCAACTGATCAGATGAAGTAATGTGCAACTTCTTATATCAATAGACAAGACAGTATTGTACTGCAACCATATATTGATGTGTGTTCATTTACAATATAACCTAACAGTTTATTAGAATATATCATACATGTAATTGTATGTATATGAACTATCAATATATGCTCTGACCTAGAACGCATATATACTGGCTAAATCTTATTGATCAGACATCAATCCATTTTGAAGTTGCAGTTTTTTCATTCCATGTTATTGCTTGCATTCATTGAGAAAACGCTGTCAATCAAAATCTATGCATTTAGCTGCTTTTTTTTCAAAGAAAAATATTAAATGAAATTTTAATTTCATAATTATTACATTATTTTAAAAACTTTGATGAATTAGAACATATAATTAGCAAGAAATACCTTATCTTATTCCATGTTAATCACACCAAGGTCAAGGTCACACCCAGAAGATGGTTCTATTAGCACTATTTTATGATTATTTTAAAGTTTATTTTGTTGTATGTCTACTATATATTCTTGAAATACTTTTCTTTACATAATTACATTTGTTATTGAAGATAAATACACCAGTTTTAAAATTTTAACGAATACAAGTTTAAGTTTTGCTGCAAATATGGCTTATTTTGTTACCATTAAATGCTCCAATGGAAATATGGGGTGGGGATGTAACCAACAATATTTTTTTTATTTATATACACGCTAACACCCACTTTTTATGCCTTCAGTTGGAACCATAATAAGTAAATAAAGTATACAAATACTTTCATAAAAAGTTAAAATCTAGAAACCTGTCAAACGTTTATTTACCATATTTGCAACGAAAAACATGCTTCAATTTTACTTGGGGAACACACATTTTTGGGCATAACTAATCAAAAAAGTTATCTCATAGTTTTGGGTTTGTCTAAAAATAAACTCCGAGATGTTTTTAAGTAAGCAAAACTGAAAATGTCTGTAATCTGCTTTTATTTTCTAAATAAGAGGGAATTTCTGGTCAAATTGCAATTTCTATGAGAATTTCAATGCACCAGTTTTGGCCCATGTTCTGGGGGTCGGATCTCTCTTAAATTCAAACGAACATACACTTTTCTTGTTTTCAATTTATGCCTTAGGAATAGTACTTTTAAAAAATCATAAGCATCTAAAAAGTTAAATGTAGGTGTTTTTGGTCAATGAGCAGAATACGCCCTTAAATGGAAACTGTTTTCTCATAACATGTACAGTTTTATACTTTTGAACTTGAAACTGTGTGGTAAGGAAATGCACTTGCGTCCAAGTATGGTTAATGTTGCTTTTATGAAGGTGTCTGCATTCCTTTCTGGCATCTGATCCAATGTCTTCTTGATCAAAAAAAAACAAGAGCAGTATGGGTTTATTGTTAGAAAGCTCCACATGCATGAGATGGCAAGATGCTTCATTTGTTAAACCATCTTTTATGTCCACATTTTGTATTATCATGTAATCATGTAATGAGCACTGACATTAAGTTGCAATTCTGTCAGGAAATTTTGGGTTTTTTGTGGATATTGACTTTTCACAATTTCAAATACAGTAAATTTCACATTTACAGAGGCTTCTCCCAAAGTGTAATTTGATGCTTCGGAAATATACTTTGGACCGTCTATGTTTGCCAAGGCTGTTTCATTGTGTTGATCTTCACGTGCATTCGAACTATACAAATGGATGAACTTGCTCAAATCAAAATGTTCTTAAGGATTTAATAGTCTTAAAAATTTGGGAGACTTATAAGTTGGAGTTGGTATGTCAAAAAATTAGGCATTACAGGTCCATAGTCTGAAGAGCTACTGATGAATATCCATTGGTCCAAAACTGGTCGTTACTGAAATAAATCCCAACTAGAAGCAAGGACATCCTACCAAGCGCTTCTTTAGTACAATATGTTTTCTGTAGCCTATCATTGATGTAGGTAAATATATGGATCCCCACTATTGAAATGTCATCAATTATGAGCAGTCTAAGTTTTACAAAGCGACATCTGAGCGTGTTCAGTGTGCTATGATCAAGAGGCATGTATGTTTTTAAGGAATGGTTTGCTGGAACACTGAATATAGAATGTAAAGTATTTTTTTTTATATCATAAGCTGCGTTGCCAGTTTGAGCACCAATAACAACTAAAGGTTCATCTGGGTTTTCACCTGCAGTGTCATAGAAGCGCATAAATGCTTGATACACTGCTCTAAGGGCATGACTTTTGCCTACTCTAGCTCCTCCTGACAGGAAAACAAAATATGGCTTGTTAGTTGTTTTGTTAAATGTAAAATGTAATAGAAGAATGTTTTTTGTTCATCGTTTAGTGAACGTACTAATTCTCCATATTCAATATCTGAAAGTTTATTTTGAATGACTATTTCGTTGGTTGTTTTACCAGGGCATCCAATGTCTAGTCCAATGTCATAATTACGACTTGTTTCATTTGGTGGTTGAAGTAATGATATATTGTCCTCTCTTGCTTCCTCACTGTATTCTTCTGTTTAACGTGCAGTTGGTGCTATGTTATTTCATCACTGTTATCTCCTGACTGACATTTTCCATTAGTTCATCAATATTACCGTCACTGATATAAGCACTGGTGGTTTGTCTGACTTTAACAATTGTATTTTCAAACTTCTTATCCTGTTCTTCAAATGAGGAACGTGTTCCCATCATTAAAAGTCCTTCTCTCCAAGGATGGAATAATACAAGTTGTTCCCTGTAATGTAATTTAGGATCTTTTTTCAGGTGAAATTTTATATATCGTATTATTTTTGAAGTCCTTTTCACAAGTCGATTCCATCTGTTAAAGGGATTCTAGTTCCTGCAACTATATTTTCAATATTATTGTTCATCATGTCAACCTCCTCTACTGGTTCTTTGTGACCTTTTCTGTTATAGATATATTTGTAAAAATCAGATGCAAAATGTGCAAGTGTCATATTTTCTAATGATGGGGGTCGTTCCGAGTACATTTGTCCTAGTCCTGTGCAAGTTGAATCTGTAGAGTCGTCTGGAAGACCTTTGAGTACTGAGGCTGGTTTCAGTATTTCTATCCATTTTTGAGGTGGGGATGTTTTAATGAATATCACATCTTTTGAACTCTGTGTTAGAAGTAGTTGCAATAAGAGATAAATTGCTTTTTGTGTTGATATTACGCAATGATTGAGGAATTTATTGGAAATTACTCTGAATTTCTCTCTGATACTCAAATTTCCCTGTTTCACTTCCTGTACAACATTCTGTTACAATACACTCATGACTCTTTGTGATTTCATCATGTAACTTGCTATGTAAACATATACAACATACGGATCAATCACATATTGCATATCAGTGTTTGCTTGCTATATTCTAAGTATATCTAAATTGTTAGAGTTTATCCTAGTATCTTTCACTGTCCTCTTCAGAAAACTGTTCTTCTTTGATATCGAGGATCTAACAGCATTTAGATACTCAGTATTATCAACTTTACATCCATCTAGAAATGAATTAAAGTCCATTTCAACATCACTTGTAAGCGTTTCTTGGGGTTTTGTGATTTTTGTCATAATTGACCTTATGTTTCGCAACATCTGATTCTTCTGTATCTGTTGGCAATGGCTCTAAAATCAGTCATCGGAAGTATTGGGGAACCAAAGCGATATAGCGTTTTTGATGTTTTACACGATTTAGAGTGTCGGTGTTTCTGTAGTTTCACAATGAACTCGAGTATGTCATCAATCTGACTAGATCCATATGTAGGAGAATCTTTCATCCAGAATAAACAGTGCAAGTTTGGAGATCCACGCTGCTGGAATTCGACTCTTATATAGTAATTTTGAACTTTGCCTATAGAACAGTTTTCGGATTTTAATATGTTATTCAAGAAGAGTTGTGTTCCATAATGAAAATGTCTTGCACAGGTGGTGGGATTTTCCTGAATCAGTTAATATCGTTCCATCCAATTCAGATTTTCTATCTCTTGATAAGTAAATTCTCGTTTGTGGATTTTCTTAGCTAATATTCCAAGCAAATCAAGCTAGTTGGTTTCAGCTGCAGAAAAAGTTGGTAAACCCAACTGGTGTAACATTGCAAATAATTCTTTTTGTTTGCTTTGATAATATGGCGGTGATGGATCTGAGTTATTTCAAAAATGTGAAGTTTTCATCACTCTGCAACAAATTGTTGATATTTTCAAAAACTTTCAATTGCCCAGCAGTATTCGAATTATTTGTTGTTTTTCTTAAAGCTGTTGTTGCAATGTCTTTGACTTGTTGAGTCTGCATTTTCTTTAGTTTAAAGAAGATGTGAGATACACAAGTTGCAATTCTTCCGTCGACATTTTAAGTTACTCTACTTTACAAATTGTATTGTAAGTCACTGGAATTTGTCTCTAATCATTTTATGTTCTCTTTTGACCAGCAAACAATACAGGAAAAGCTTTTTCTTAAGAAATTTGATCAAGGTATAAACTGATGGGGTGATTCTGTTCATCAGGCGCTATTTGTAAAGCATGACGACTATCATCTGTAATATCAATGTTTTTTAATAACGTGTCTTTATTACCGGATCCAGAATTTTTTTCTGCAGTTTCTTCACACCATCTGTCATCATCATCATCCTCTTTATCTTTAATAATTTCTAAATTACTTTGACATTTAGTCACGGCCGTGTCATTTTTATTATTTTGCATGTTTTGAACTGTATATAAATCATGACATTTTGTAGAATAATCACAAAACAATTGGATTCATTTAACGTAATATTTAACGTATACTTCTATTTTTGGTAGGTATGACATCAACGTTCTTCAAATAAAAATTAAACCTAAATTACAGCAGTATGTATCTTTACATACGCCATAACATTTCCCTCATTTGTAAATTTCGAAATACCTCTAGTGTAGCCCATGTCACAAAGTTAAATTCAAAAACCGATAATTCTAATTTGTTTACCATCAAGAAAATGTGCATCACCGACAAAATATATATTTTTTTAATTTCCTATTAACTGTGTATGCAATTTGTACATGGATTCCACTAGACTGCTCTTAACCCATATTATTTTCACAATTTAGCAGAAGATAATTTTTTAAATACTTGATAAAGCGTTTAAAGGTATTATACTTTCCAAACTTTAAATATTTAACATAAATATTATATTTATTAAGTATAATTAATAACTGTATAAAGTTTATGTTGCCTGTGGATTCTTCCCTTCTCTTCATTTGAAATTTTGTCTATAAAACGCTGTATTTATTTCATTAATCATTTACGCCGAACTTAATGCCAACACGATCTGCACAACATCAAAACAACATTCTCGAAGACACGATTAAGCTTTAATTACCTTTTACTCTGATTTACAGACATAATAACCATCTAACATCTAAATGTTGCGACATCGATATCTACACGAGCTCAGAACAGCCACCTGACAGACAGGAGCCAGCTGCAATAAAATTTAACCCTGAGTTAAAGACCTAATAAACATCTACAGAATTAAATTACTCTCACCAAAATGTAGCAACATCAATAAATACTATTTATACACTTACGTCATCTCCAGGGAGAATGCAGCAGCAGGACGCATGGCGAGCAGTTGAATTGATAGTCTTAATCATCAAGAAGCTAAGACTATGTTAGGCCAAAGCAAACGTTTAAATGATCTCATGTGATAAACATTACTTGAGACCGATCCCGACACGAAATAATCGTAGTCAAAATTTGGTTTATTATCAAACTTTTAAAGTAAGACATATATCACTATGCCTATCTGCACAGAATATCTTTTTATCTTAGAAACTGCAAGAGGAGTTATTAAGATAATTGACGAACCACGTGTGCAATATAATGAAAAAAATATATATTCAATGGCTGACATTTTTCTTCAATTTTACAAAAACAAACTACAAGTAATTTTTACATAAAACATATATGTAAAATAAAACTACAAAAAAAAACTATCTTATAAACTGTAGGAGGGAGGATCCTAGCAATATGCACATTTCCTATATATGTACATGTGATCCACAAAACAACTTCCTATTTTGAAAACTGGAGGAGGAGTTATCCGTACAATAGGAGTACCCTATATGCAATATTCTGCGAGAAAATGACTGAGTTCAACAGCTGGCGTTTTTTTTTTTCATAAATAATCACAAATCAAAATCCTAGAACTATGCACATTTCCTTTATATGTACAATTAATGTGCAAAAGAACAATTCGCTATCTTGAAAACTGTAGAAGGGTTTACCCGTACAATAGGGGTACCCTTTATGCAATATTCTGCGAGAAAATGACTAAGTTCAACAATTGGTATTTTTTCCATAAATTATCACAAATTAAAGTCCTAGCACTGTGCACACCTCCTGTAAATGTACACTTGATCTGCAAAGGAACAACTCTCTAGCTTGAAAACTGTAGGAGGAGTTATATATACACTTGGGGTACATTATATACAATATTCTGCGAGAAAATGACTAAGTTTAACAATTGGTATGTTTTTCATAAATTATCACAAATCAAATTTCTAGCAATATGCACACCTTCTATTAAAGTATATTCATTTTTGTAAACAACTTCCTACATGTATATTGAAAACTGTAGGAGGTGTTACCCGTACAATAGGGGTACCCTATATGCAATATTCTGAGAAAATGACTGAGTTAAACCACAACCAGTGATTTTTGCTTCACTTCATTTCCCATTCCCTCCTTTGAATAGATAACAGGGCGTAACGTGACTGCGTTCTTGGCAAAATAGGCCGACTAGATTTCCTCAGCAAGTCTACATGTTTAGTTTTCAGCGGAATCCATATGACTTATTGCGTGATTAGCAGTCAGTATTTCTTTTAACCTTCTAGATTGTCGTTACTGCACCTTAACTCTGTGTACATGTTTTCTGATCTCTCTTAATTCTGAGTGCATCAGCGTGGCGAATTCTTCTCTAGTTTTCTCTGAGGTCACTATTTGCATTCTTTTGAAAGTTCTTCCTTTTTTCTTAACGTCTACTCTGCAAAGTTAATCTTTTCTTCGGCCAAATTTTCTATATCATTGAGGATTTCATCATCTGATTTTAGCTCAACATAGGTATCTGGGTTTTCTAAAGTAGTAATACCTATTGTTTTCAAAGCTTTTAATTTATGAACCATGTTTTGATATCTTTGGCATAAACACGTTTTTCTGTTACTAAATTTGACGACACAGACATGTTTTGGCCTCATTCTTCTGAAAACCGTAAGACTGATCTTGGTATTGCTGTTTTCCGCTAAAAGCTTTCTGTGGAGGTTATAAATGTAATCATTGAGAATCCTTTTCTGTTTGTGTTCCTTTCCATCTTTGTAAGCATCTTTCTTGCCTGGCAAACAGGTACTATTATCATCTCTTTCCATGAACGGATCAACCTCTCCTGTCAATGCTTGGCGCTCAAAAAACACTAGCTGTCTTTTTATTCTCTTTCCTATTCTCGCTTTTAGTAACTGTTTCCTATATCCAAGGTATGTACTAATCTGTCTTCCCATCCTATATTTGTTGATTAGTTTTCCGCAATCAATACCCAAAGCAGTTCTCTGTTTGACTCTCCTCTTCGCTTTTCGGTAGAGAAGCTTTTGTGTCTCCAACTAGAAAGTTCTTAAAGAACTGTACTTTTTTTTCAGTGTTGCATTACTCAAACGCAGTGTCTTAACATTTATCCCTAGTGTCTTTACTTTCTTATTTGCCCTTAAAAGAGACTTATTGGGTATTTTTTAGTTTCACCCCTTGACTATTATTTTTAAAATCTATTTTTACAACTACAGTAGTTGGCCATATTTTAGTTCCCAAAATGGCCGCAGTAACATTTTTTTTCTGTTCATTTTAAAAAGAAATAAAGCATATTTTTCTTTGATGGCCATAATTTAAAAAAATGTGTCCAATGATTCTCCGACTTTTTTTTTGCTTTTGCCAATTTTATTTTTGGAGTTATTCCCCTTTGGTAAACATTTATCGTCTGCACAACAACCTGGCGACGAACCACAGAAAAAGTAAGGGAAGACAAAAACAAGTCGTAAAACAGATGTCAGATTTGGGATTTTTACATAAATAAAACTGGAAGGATCAACGGAATAAACAGCCGAAATTGTTATGTAAAGTTTAAAAATACGGAAGACCGTAGTAATGGTAAAATCGTAACTCAAAGTGGAAGTTGTAAGATAAAATTCCTTAAATACTCTCCAAACTGAAATTTTATTCTGCAGCCATATCAGCTTCTGACGGGGCCGGCCATTTTGACGTCTTCGAGAAAGACTGATTCTGATTGGACCATCGGGAAAATTAACCAATGAAATTGAGTTAAAAATGTTCTATCACAATGGCCGGTCTGGTCAGAAGTTGGTGTGGCTGCAGAATAAAAGTTCAGTTTGAAGAGTATTTAAGGAATTTTATCGGAATTTAAGGATGTAAGTAGCGTACGTTTGATGTGAGATTTTAAAAGATTAGTGCGAATGTTTCTCGATTTGGTGCAATACTGCTGTTGTCATATGCAAAATTCCATCGTGAGCCCTGGACCGGTAAATGCCCGAGTAAAAATAAACTGGCAACTGCGAGAGAATAATAACGTATATATCCGCTATTTTAAGACCCATCAACTTGAAATTCGGCATGAGTGTATCTTACACATTACTTTTATGAAAAATACATGCATATTGCAAGTGTTGTAAATAATGATTGATTTATTAGGCTTTTGAAGCGAGCTGGTGGTTTTTTATCTGGGTCAGAGTTCGACCCCTTTCTTTATTTATGGTTACATTGAAATTAATGTTAAAACGGGCTTGTCCCCTGTGCGATGCCCCATTAAAAATGATGCATAGACAATGCATTTAATTGCTGTAATTACTTCCATATTTTCCCAAAAATCTAAGTCTGTAAACTACGTTACAGTAAATGACGTTACTATAAATTTACTTCATGTTAAATATTTTTACCTGAAGCCAAATATTCATGCATCTTTTCTTGACACCGCTTAACACACGGGCTTTGTTTGTTTGTGTGTACTCTTCACGTTTTATATAATTTCTTCCATGCTCGATAACAAGGACGTATATTTCTGTCCGATATTAGACTGAGCAGATCAAATTAATAAATACCAGCTAGCTATAAATGCATATTCATTAATGCTTTACAAATAACTATGAATAGTTTCTAGATCGTGTTTACATTTATCGCCGGACGAATCGGTCGATTACCGATAATTACATTTAGTTAATAAGTGATGAGGAGAATATTTGGATAAAAATGTGAGATTAAACAATAGTTCAACAAGGTCACCGCAAAGCAGAGCATCCCATCGCAAAATTAAAATATTGTGCGGGGAAATGCATTATTTAGGTATAAACATGTTACTGAAGTGCCCAAATATTTAACTTTTTAAAAACACATTTAGTTAGAATATTACGTTTATACCTATCCCCATGCACGCTCTGTGGTGTATCCATGGTGGATAAGTGCATCTACGCAGTTGTACAGTTTCTCTCATTACTAGCAAAAACACACACCAATCCTGTTTAACTTTAGTATTATAGTTTTATTAATTCTCTTTCTCCTGAATATACATTACGCATTTAGACAATTTGTGCAGGCAAATTTTAGTTTCACATTTAAAATTAAATGTAGCTACGATTTGGCGATTTATAGTCTGCTTTATGAGAAATTCGAGTTAACCTGTCGTACTTTTAACCCCAATATTTAAAAAGAGTAACGTATCTTCAGCAATTTAAATAAAATTAATTCCCGGTTAATCATGTTGACGATATTTGTCAAAGTCTCTTCTGAATTATGAGCCTGTTCTTCTCTTAGTAATTCGTTTAATATAGCCCGAAATTCGGCTCAGACGGCGGCTGCTTGTTTTGATTAAATTAGGGTGAACTTAATCTCCTGCTTGATTTAGTTTTTCACTCTTGACAACATTCCAACTCCCTATTTCTAACAAAATTGTACTTCTTACCTTTTCAGCGCCTACATCCAACAAATTTTCAAGTTTTTGATTTGAAATATTAGCTTTCACGAACAGGAAGTCATAAAAAATATATATAACTGTTTTTTATGAGACTTTGACCCTTTCATATTTGCTATTTTTTCATGATTTTTCAGCTTTTTAGACCCCCCCCCCCCCCAGGCTGCAAAGGGTTGGCCTTCCGTACCCGGTTCATGTTGCACATCACATGTCAGAAACTTACCGGTGAATAGTTTACAATGTCTCATTCACCTACTTTCCGTGTTATTTACCATCCCGTCTGTAATTTGCAATTTCACCTAAAATATGGGGCCTACATTTTACATATTTATTTCAACAAAATACATCCCACTAACTAATGATAATCATTAAAGGTCATGAATTCATGAATTTTAGCAACACTCAGGCCTTCAAGTACAGCAATTCTCAATTTTACAAAAAATATTGAAGGGTATCTTATCCAAAACTATCCCTTGCTACTGCTGAATAAGTTATCCCGTTCTAAGAATTTTTGGTTTGATGTTTTAAATAGTCAGAGTAGTTGAGTAGTACATAAGTTGATCAAAGTAATTGTTTCTCAAATTTCGTTTTGTTTAAATTCCATACCCATGGGGAAGAATGGGATAAAATAGAGCTTATTTGCAGGATAGGATGTAGGATACAGGATAGGATAGGATTGCTTTGTCAACTTTTAATATAGCAACACTGTACAATGCAACCTTTCGGAACATATTTTTTTTAAAATGTACTTCCTGCTCTAAACAATAAACCGAACAGATTTTAAAATCGGATGAATAGTAAAAACGTTATTTTTTTTCTTCTTACTTACAAATTTTGTGTACGCGGTTTCTCCTAAGGTACTCATGCGATTTACATAAAACTTACAACTGCCAAGAAAAGACCGAATCAAACACGTTTCAAATTAAAACCATCTGAAATTTGGCAGCCTTTACTTCAAAGCAGAAGTCTTGTTTGATTTTTTTAAAGATACTTACAGTGACAAGCTTGATAGCACGATATTTGCATTGTGTTTAAAACTGTTACGGTAAATTTAACTATGCTTATAGCAGGACAATATCAAACGTATGTTTTGTCACCCGGCATTTAAATACCTGTCCTGACGTTTATTATTTGCAGAAGCGACTCTCACATAACAATGCACGAACTAAAAGAGATAGATAGATAGATAGATCGATCGAATGATCGATAGATTTTTGTTTAGTTTACGATGATTTAACAATATAACTTATTTAAAACTCAAAAAATATTTATTCCCTTTAAATGATAGCAAAGGGCATGCTACATGTATGTTTCTAATAACTTTAAGAAAATGAAAAAATACCTTTGAAAAGTTAAATTTTATTTTAAAAAAATTAACAAATTAACAAATAATTGTTTTAATTATGCTTAAAACCCGTTGGTACGCCTACATAGTACAACAATTTATCTTAATCATATATTACAGCTTCAAAATGTCTCACAAGATATCAACAGTAATTTACACTCGATTTTTTTTGATATAATAACAAACCCTTTGATTCTATTTAATCAAGATCACTCTTGAGCTAACATTTAACCAGATTTTTTTTACACAATCATTTTAAGTTATGTTGTGTTTGTGGTTTTTTTTGTGTGTGTGGGTTTTTTTTTTTTTTTTTTGGGGGGGGGGGGTTGTGGGGTTTTTTTTTGGGGGGGGGGGGGGGGTCATCTGGTTTTATTAAGGATCTTGAGATAAAAAGCTTTTATCTTGCTAGGTTTTTTTAGACTCATAAGCCCAAACCTAACACAAATGGAATCATATTCAAGAACACTACAAGAATTCCTGATTATATGTTGTTTATGTTATTATTTTATAAAAACAAATTGTTCTGATTTATCTGGGAATTATTAGTTTTAACTTTCTGTTCTGGCAGTACTATTTGTAACAAAAAAATATCCTACCTTTTTCACATTTTCAAATTCAAAATAGTTTTTCTAATAGATTTTCAGAAACTTTTTAAAACAACCCCCCGGAAAGAAATCGAGCTAAAAAGTTAAAGGGACCAATGTACAAGGATCGGTGTCTCTGCATATATTTATTTAGGACCTTGAGACAAGGTTCTTTTGTTTTGCTTTGTTTTAGCTCACCTGAGCTGAGGCTCAAGTGAGTTTTTCTGATAAAAATTTGTCCGTTGTCTGTCGTCGGTGGCGTTGGCGGCGTTGTCGTTGTTATAAACTTTTCACATTTCCATCTGCCCTAGAACCACTGGGCAGATTTCTACCAAACTTGGCACAAAACATTACTGGATGAAGAGATTTCAAATTTGTTCAAATGAAGGGCCACATCCTCTTTATGGGGGAGATAATTAGAAATTTTGAAAATTTGTTGGTATTTTTCTAAAATCTTTTTATAAAAAACTATTAGGCTAGAAAAGTTGTAACTTGTATGGAAGAATCCTCAGGTAGAGTAGTTTCAAGTTTTTTCAAATCTTGGTCCTCGGGGGTAGGGCAGGGCCACAATATGTGGATGGATTTATAAGTAAGAAGGTGTAGAGGAAATCTTTAAAAATCTTCTCCTCATAAACTATTTGGCCAGAAAAGCTTATACTTGTGTGAAAGCATCCTCAGGTAGTGTAGATTCAAGTTTGTTCAAATCATGTTCCCCGGGGTAGGGCTGGGTCACAATCGGGTAAATTTTACATTAGAATGTATAGAGAAAATCTTTAAAAATCTTCTTCTTAAAACTATTAGGCCAGGAAAGCTTAAACTTGCGTGAAAGCATCCTCGGATAGTGTAGATTCAGGTTTGTTCAAACCATAATCCCAAGGAGTAGGGCAGGGCCACTATAGGGGATTAAAGTTTACAAAAGAATATATAGAGAAAATCTTTAAAAATCTTCTTTTTAAAAACTATTACCCTAGAAAAAAAAGTGGGGCCATAAAGTGTGTGTGTGTGGGGGGGGGGGGGTGTATATAGGAATAAAGAAAAATCTTCTTACAGGTACAACAAAAGGGGTTTGGTATTTACCATAAAAATGGGTAGAGAAATTAAAAAAAAAAATTGAGCAAGATATACAGTACTTAGTTGTCAAGATATTTTGATTTTAATACTGTAATGCTAATATGATCAGAGTTAAGGCAATTGTTGCTCAGGTGAGTGATGTGGCCCCTGGGCCTCTCTTTTTTTTTTAGACATAAGATCCCAACCTAACCCAAACGGAAGAATATTTCTAAAATACACTATAAGGCTTTCTGATTATATGTTGTTTATGCTATTATTATCTTTATAATTTTGTGATGATTTATCTGGCAATTATTAATTTGAACTTTCTGTTTAGGCAGTACCATTTGTAACAACAAAATTTATCCTACCTTTTTTTTACACTTCAAATCCAAAACACTTTATCTATGACTCTTTTCCAGAAACTTTAAATACAACCCCCGGATAGAAACCGAGATAAGGAATTAAAGGGACAACTGAAAGAAAATCGATATCGTGATAACAGTTCTTGTTTTTCATTTTGTTTGATCATAAACATCTATAATCACATACAAAAGCTCGATTTAAAAAGTAAAAGGATCTAACTCAACCTGGTTTGGTTTGCTTATTTTTTCTTTGTATACCCGATCTATTTCTCAGTTTGAAGTTATAGTACTACACATCGGAAAGAGGGGGTGCCTCTTTCGACACTTAATCGCAGCTAACATATTTTTTTTTTTTAATTTACATATAGAAAATTAAGCTTTAAAGTAGTTGCTTTTCCCACTTCTAATGAGAGTGGTTAAACAATATATTACAATGAAAGTGGAATTTGAAAATAAACGTTATCAAAGTAGTTACAGTAAACTTTTCTTCTCACCCGACGGATCTTTATTTTGACGATTAGAGGTTTATGTTTTGTTTTTATTTTGGATGCTTAAGAATTTGAATGAATTTGCCCCTCCCCCCCCCCCCAAACTTTTCGAAAACGATTATAACTGCCTGAGTTCTCATATATCAATGTTTTTGTTATAAAACGCATAAAAACATGTGCAAGATTTAGCCTTTTAGGTCACCTGAGTCACTCACCTGAACTATTGAAATTGGTTTTCGTTCGTCGCTGTGTTTCGTGTGTTAACAATTGAGCTAATTTAGCTTTTTTTTAAATTTTCTTTTTGAAACTTTCATTATCATGACCATTTATTCTTTTCAAATTTGGAATGTTAGGTTACATAATTTTGAATTTCATCACTCTTTCCTCTTAAGGGATGGGTCAAAATGGTCCAAAGGACTATGTGCAGTATTATGCAATTTTCGCTCCCAAAATTAAAGTTTTATAAAGAGCTTTAAAAATAAGGTGGAAAATAATTATAATCAGGTTATCACCGCAGTGACGTCATTATGTAGAAATGACGTCATAAAGATTGCTTTATTTTGAGAAATTGATGTTTTGTAGCAAGAAATTGGTGTTTTTCGATGGTTTTTCGATTAGGAATAATCGAGCGCAGGCTTGCTCAAGTACAATTTTTTAGTATAATGTGAATAATAACCTGAAGAAATCCATTTATAAAATCATTCTTAAGCAAACCTGCGCTCTATACTTCCGAATGCAAAATATAATGCATAAATTGAAATATTCTCACTTGTTTACAAATTTGCGGGAATTACTGTGGTGTCATTAAAATTCAAGGGTATCAATTTTCGTGGATATAGTGAAAATCACAGTTTCAAGGATACGTAAATTCGAGGCCAATGACCCTATCAATACAAAATCTAAATAGAAATTGCACTTTAATGAACATTTTATTTCGTGGATCAACTTACAGTGGTAGCAACGTTATTGTTGACAAACGACATGCACGATTCTGATACACGAACGATCACGCACGATACACGAACGATCACGCACGATACACGGACGATCACTAACTTACTGAATCTTCACGATACACGAACAAAAACGATAAAACACGCAACCGAACGATTCTACATCATTAAACACGCAAAATCAATATTAATTTTTAAGATTAGAATTAAGGAAACGTATTTCTTTAATTTGTATTGCTTTATGTTTGTGTGTTATTGAAAAGCGGCATGTACTTTAGTCACGCACTGTTTTGTATTTTACGAGTTAACACTTTTACACATCCATACACAAATATAAAGGATTCACACACAAATTAATATTCTGTCTCCATAACAAATATTAACTTCAGTTAAAGAAAATTACGTGTAATTGAAATGAAGATAATGCATAAATTACATGAAATTATTTACATACGAGTTGACTGTTTATGTAATTTAATTCTCTTACGTACGATTTAATTATGCGTGATACAGGTAATTTTGTTACCTTGTTCCATAGAATTTCGATTTTTCACATCCAATATTTTCATAATGTACAGTAAATAATTGATTTATTTCTAATTATTCTAAATTTTAAAGCGTCTAAATAAATTTTATTTCAAACAAATGTGTATACAATCTACTAGATAATAATGCGTATCGTATTCTCATTTGAAAGAAAAACGTTGGGAATAATCGTTTAGTTTAAAACGGGGAATGGGTAAGCTTAGCCGCTTTCATTCAACGTGTCGCTTTTGCTAATATGATTGAAATTATTTGTCAAGACACAATTGATGCTTGATATAGGCTGATTATAAAATTAAGCAAAACTGACTCGACCGAACAAAGGATTGAATGAGCTATAGAAATAAAAAAAAATGTATTTAAGGAGGAGAGAGAGAATGAATGTTAACAACTGTCAATGTTCTTATATAATAAAAAATTTGAAATTCACATTGTTTTACAAAAACTACTTGTCTTTGTTTTAAGAATAAATCCTGGCATTCCGTAAAAAAAGTTACATAACGAAAAAACCGCATGATCACGCACGAACACGCACGGTAAAAAACGCAAACCAATTTTCCTGATACACGCACGATCCCGCACGTTACACGAACGATCACCCACGTTACACGAACTATTTAACACGATTGGCTTGTCAACAATAACGTTGTTACCACTGTAACAACAAAATCCACGAAAATTGGTATTCAACGAATATTGTTGAAACCACAGCAGGTCATTTATGTGACGTCATAGATAAACCGCCATGAGCAATGATGACTTAATCAAGATTAAAGTAAAAGGCGTCCACTGTACAATGATTTATGAAGATTTGATTTTTATACCCTACAATTTAAATTTGGCTGATATTGGGGACTGAAATTGGGGGCAGTTTTTTAACTATACCGCACATAGTCCTTTCACAATTAAAATAAAAACCTTTACTTCCACAAATTAGAAAGGTAAATTAAATCCATAGATATGAAGAACAAGAAGCCCTTAAATGCCTCTCATATACCCGTAATGTAGCAGAAACACCAACGTTTTTACTCGCTTCAAATTTACACACCATGTTGACAATCGAAACTCCATAGATTTTCCATACTAAATGCACTGTGTTGTAGTTATCTCCCGTATTTTCTTTGATTAACAGAATATATAGCAAATTCACAAGTATTTGTATTATTGTTTCTGGGTTCATCCATACAAATGTGATATTTTGGAAACATATACAAAGTGAGTTAGCGTGAATGTAATGTGCATGCGCAAGATTGTAAAAGCCAAATCATCCAGATGATTTCCGGAATTTTTTGAGGAATATTACGATAATTATTAATAAGTGAAGCTTGATTGAGACACAAAAAAAAATTGGTAAACTTTAAGTACCAATGCTGTTTAAAATATATAAAACAAAAGACATTACTCTTCCGATTTATATTTATGAAAGCCCAAATATTCGAATTTATTATTTTAATATTGTGGTATACATATCAGCTGCATGTAGCATTTAAAACACACAACAACGAGAGTTTGAAATAAATACTTTTTCTATATAAAATGTATCAATAGTGTAGTGACTGTAGTGTGTGTCAACAATATAGTGACTGTAGTGTGTGTCAACAATGTAGTGACAATGCTGTGTGAGCATAAACAATGTACTTACATTGTTGTGTGTATCAGCAATGTAGTGGTTATGCTCAGACAGCATAATACAAAAAAGTATTCCATTTGAAGGAATGATCGGCAATAATGATATATTGATAGCTAGAAGCAATCAACATGATCAGTTTGATGTAAAATAATTTAAAAAGTACTGTATTCTTATTTAATGTTATGTACACCATAATTTCATCATTATATACCGTCAACAAATTTAATTTTGAAATAAATTTTGAGAAAGCCGTTCGTAAACTCCTTGTCTAGTTTTATATTTTTAACGTAATTATCAAATGTTAATGTATCTTCTTCTTCTTTAAAATACTGAGTAGGGCTCTTCAAAGAGCATTAACACGTATACAAAGAAAGAGTTGTATTAAAATAATTTAATGCGACTAAAAACATTGAATGCCATCATACATGTAACTTGCTATTGAGGTCGCATTATAACGTAACCTTGTTTATAAATCAAGCCGTCTTCCTAGCTACTATTATGCAACATCAATAGATCGAGGTCAGTTCATGGAGGTCAACTGCATTACATGAATCTTTCGATCGAAATTCTTACGTGTGAGACAAAATGTGAATTCCTGAATTAACAGGCCGAACTGTATGTATGTTTCTATCTTTTAAGGTAGATGAATTGAAATAAAACTGAGTTAAATGTTATATAAATACGAAACCAAACTTCAAATTGTTATTAGAACTACTTATGCAAGCGGAATGTGTGCGCACGTGGAAGCATTTGCCGGATGCCTCATATGGACGCAACACTGATCGGCCGAATTTAGTGACTTTGTGTTTCAAAAGTGTACTGACTTGTGGTGTGTGTGTAATAGTGATACACATTTTCCTTTGTCATGTTGCCTGTCTGTCTTTTTGTCTCTCTGTGTTAACTGTCTCTCACTCTCTCTATCGCTCTCTCTCTATCTATCTCTATCTCTTTTCTTTTCTCTCTCCTTTGTGTAGTGATGTTGTTTGTATACTGACGAAATCAATAAAACATAATTTACGATAAAGAAAAATAAACCAGAATCAATTTTCAAATAGCAAACATATCCAACATTCCCATTTTTTTTTCAAGCAAAAATATATTATTTTGATGAGCAGGACGTGATAAATCGAATAGTCTGTTCTGAATATATGCTTATTTTAATTGACAGGTGTATCGATTGAACTGTTTGTATTATAAACCACTTGGTATCATTGGTATTTTGTCATCGTCAATTTTAGATAACTTTTTTTTCTATTCCAAGAAACACAATTTTTGAAATATAATGAGATGAAACTATGCGTCTCTTTCTCTCTCTCTCTCTCTCTCTCTCGCTCTCGCTCTCTCTCTCTCTCTCTCTCTCTCTCTCTCTCTCTCTCTCTTCAGTATTGAATGTTTTAAATTTCCTTTGTGCACGCACGATGGGCTACATTATTAAATGTATTGACTTTCGGGTAAATTAGGATGATTTACACACTGTAGTAAATTTCCTGTGGGTATTCAAAATGAGTCATGCGACCTATTGTAGTGAATATAGGGTATAAAATCATGAACTTATTAACTTGGATTTTCGTTGTTTCAAGTAGTAGAATAGTAAAAGAATGCCTCATTTCACTAACAAAAAAATGTTAATACAGACACAGGAACGCACTTCACCTAAAAAGCGTATGAGATGCGTACGACTTTCATATCGTATAAGAAGCGTATCGTATCGTGCGAGAAACGTACCGTACCGTATAAGAAACGTATCGTTCCGTGGGGGAAACGTATCGTATCGTATACGAAAGGTATCAAATCGTATGAAAAACGTATCGTATCGTACAAAGCGTATAAGAACCGTATAAAAAAGCGTGCGAGAAACATAAAGTTTTTTTTATGAGAACTATACTTCCCGCACTGCACGAAAAGTGGCGTTTGATATAATTCTATAGATTCGTTTACCAAAGTATATTTCTTGTTTTGAATATTATTTGTGTATAACGTTATATGACATGTAAAATATAATGTCATATACTTGATTGGATTTGAAAATAACGTATAATTTAGATTCGATTCATTTGAATATAGTAACATATCCTTTGATTCTTCTCAATGAAGGTCACTCTTGAGTTAACATTTTACCAGGTTTTTTACACAATTATTTTAAGTTCTATTGTGTTTGTGTGGGGTTTTTTTTTGTTTTGTTTTTTGTTTTTTTTTTGTTTTTTGTTTTTTTTTGGGGGGGGGGTAGGGGTACATCTGGTTTTGTTAAGGATTTGAGACAACAAACTTGTATCTTGCTATGTTTTTTTTAGAGTCATAAGCCCCAACCTAACACAAACGGAATTATATTCAAGAACACTACAATACTTCCTGATTATATGTTGTGTATGTTATTATTTTATTAAAAAAAATGTCCTGATTTATCTAGCAATTATTAGTTTTAACTTTCTTTTCTGGCAGTACTATTTGTAACAAAAAAATATCCTATCCTTTTTCACACTTTAAAATTCAAAACAGTTTTTCTAATAGTTTTTCAGAAACTTTTTAAAACAACCCCCGGAGAGAAATCGAGATAAAAAGTTAAAGGGACCAATGCACATGGATTGGTGTCTCTGCAAATATTTATTTAGGATCTTGAGACAAGGATCTTTTATTTTGCTTTGTTTTTAGCTCACCTGAGCTGAGGCTCAAGTGAGTTTTTCTGATAAAAATTTGTCCGTTGTCTGTCGTCGGTGGCGTTGGCGGGGTTGTCGTTGTTAAAAACTTTTCACATTTTCTTCTGCCCTAGAACCACTGGGCAGATTTCAACCAAACTTGGCACAAAACATTACTGGATGAAGAGATTTCAAATTTGTTCAAATGAAGGGCCACATCCTCTTTAAAGGAGAGATGGTTAATAATATTAAAAATGTGTTGATATTTTTTTTTCAAATATCTTCTTTTAAAAACTATTAGGCTAAAAAAGCTGTTACTTGTATGGAAGACTCCTCAGGTAGTGTAGTTTCAACTTTTTTTTCAAATCTTTGTACTCGGGGGTAGGGCGGGGCCACAATATGGGGATGGATTTGTACCTAAGAATGTGTAGGGGAGATCTTTTAAAATCTTCTCCTCATAAACTATTTGGCTGGAAAAGCCTAAACTTGTGTGAAGGCATCCTCAGGTAGTATAGATTCAAGTTTGTTCAAATCATGGTTTCCGGGGGTAGGGCTGGGTCACAATGGAAGATAAAATTTATATAAGAATGTATAGAGAAAATCTTTGAAAATCTTCTTCTTAAAAACCATTAGGCCAGGAAATCTTAAATTTGCGTGAAAGCATCCTCGGATAGTGTAGATTCAAGTTTGTTTAAACCATGGTCCCAAGGAGTAGGGCGGGGCCACAATAGGCCACAAAATTTTACAAAAGAATAGATAGAGAACATCTTTAAAAATTGTCTTTTTAAAAGCTATTACCCTAGAAAAAATCTGGGCCATAAAATTGGCGGAAGGGTGTATATAGGAATAAAAAAAAATCTTCTTACTGGTACAACAACAAAAAGGGTTTGGTATTTACCATAAAAATATGTGGATAGAAATTTTTTAAAAAATATTGAGCAAGATCTACCGTACTTACTTGTCAAGATATTTTGATTTTAATACTGTAATGCTAATATGATCAGAGTTAAGACAATTGTTGCTCAGGTGAGTGATGTGGCCCCTGTGCATCTTGTTTTTTTTTAGACTAATAAGATCCCAACCTAACTTAAACGGAAGAATATTTTTAAAAACAATATAAGACTTTCTGATTATATGTTGTGTATGTTATTATCTTTTTAATTTTGTGCTGATTTATCTGGCAATTATTAGTTTGAACTTTCTGTTTAAGCAGTACCATTTGTAACAAAAAAAATATCCTACCTTTTTTTTACACTTCAAATCCAAAACACTTTATCTAAGAGACTTTTCCAGAAACTTTAAATACAACCCCCGGATAGAAACTGAGATTTAGAATTAAAGGGACAACTGAAAGAAAATCGATATCGTGCGAAAGAGTTAAAAAGTAAAAGGATCTTACTCAACCTGTTTCGATATGCTTAATTTTTCGTCGTATACCCAATCTATTTCTCAGTTTGAAGTTATAGTACTACACATCGGAAAGGTGGGTTGCCTTTTCGGACAGTTAATCGCAGCTGACATATTTTTTTTTTAAATTATACACAGAGAAAATTAAGCTTTAAAGTAGTTGATTTTCCCCACTTCTTATGAGAGTAGTTAAACAATATATTACAATGGAAGTAGAATTTGAAAATGAACGTTATCAGAGTAGTTTAAAGTAAACTTCTCTCCTCACCCGACGGATCTTAATTTTGACGATTAGAGGTTTCTGTTTTGTTTTTATTTTGAATGTTTAAGAATTTGAATGATTTTGCCCCCCCCCCCCCCCGTCAACTTTTCGAAACGATTATACGTGCCTGAGTTTTCATATGTCAATGTTTTTGTTATAAAACGCATAACAACATGTGTAAGATTTAGCCTTTTAGGTCACCTGAGTCACTCGCTGAACTATTGAATTTGGTTTTCGTTCGTCGCTGTTTCGTGTGTTAAAAATTGAGCTATTTTAGCTCTTTTTTTTTAATTTTCTTTTTGAAAACTTTAATATCATGACTATTTAGTCTTTTCAAATTTAGAATGTTAGATTACATAATTTTGAATTTCATCACTCTTTCCTCTTAGGGGATGGGCCAAAACGGTCCCAAGGACTATGTGCAGTAGTATGCAATTTTTGCTCCCAAAATTAAAGTTTCTAAGAGCAATATAAATAAGGTGTAAGATAATTAAAATCACATTTAAAAAAATGTTAAAGGTTATCACCGCAGTGACGCCATAAAGTAGAAATGACGTCATAAAGATTGTCTTTTATTTTAATAATTGGATGTTTTGTAGCCAGATGATTTTCAGATTTTTTTTAGGAATTTTCCTTGATTATTAACAAGTGAAGCTTGATTGAGACACACAAGCAACACATTGGGAAACTTTAAGTACCAATGTTGTTTAAAATATATAAAACAAAAGACAGTACTCTTCCGAATTATTGGTGTGAAAGCCCAAAAATTCGAGTTTAGTATTTTAAAAAAGTAGTATACATATCAGGTGTTTGTGGCATTTAAAACACACAACAACGAGAGTTTGAAATAAAATATTTTTTTCTTTATAATATGTATCAACAGTGTAGTGACTGTAGTGTGTATCAACAATATAGTGACTGTAGTGTGTGTCAACAATGTAGTGACAATGATGTGTGAGCATAAACAATGCATTTACATTGCTGTGTGTATATGCAATGTAGTGGTTATGCTCACACAGCATAGTACAAAAACAATATAGTGACTGTGTTTCAAAAGTGTACGAGGGTTGTTCTGAAATTATTGAGACATTTTCTCTTATTCTTTTAGCAACAAAGATAAACTCTTGAAATTTTACCAAAACGTAAATCAGGATAGAGTTTATCAATGTGAAAAGTTTCTTGTTCATGGCATGAATAGATCATTCCTAGTAAGCTGACCAACGTGCCTTCGTCCTGTAATCCGGCGCAACCGCAAACTTTTCGCAACGTCATTTTAACGCTTCTTATTGCTCCCGTCTTTTAAACACCTTACAAACGAACTGAAATAAGAATTATTCTTTATTTCTCATCTTTTGTTTTAATTTCAAGATGTCATCATTTACATTTTCTCTCACTCTTGTTTTTTTAGAGAAAAAATCGAGTTATTTTTACCCGAAAGTCCAATTACTGTGATTATCTCCTGCAGTCATTTTTTTTTTACATATTTTAGAACTGTTGACAGCAGTTAGTGTGTCAAAAGTTGTTAATTAATCCCTTTGGCCTAATTCTTGTTAAACAATCAGTGAAAAAAAAATATGATGAACTGAAGTTCTATACCTTGTCTTGTCATCGTATAGTTTTTTACGCAATTGCGTGGCTTTAAAAGGTCTTCTTCTGAGATTTCCACCAGTTTAATGGTTTTCGTTGCGCCGCCTTGACGTCAAAATTCAATGTAAAGCCGTTGTCAGATTTTTATTGTTTGGTAAATATATGTGTACCATATCCGTATTTCAACTCGAACATCAGTGAAACTTAATCAACAGTTTGGCGCAAAGAATAGCAAAATGAACATATTTAATTTGATTTCTTTTATCATTAACTGTAATTCTACGGACACTTATAAAGTAGATGTTTAAGTTGTTTAATCTCCGAGTTCATGGCTGCGCCGGGTACCCCGACCACCGAATTGTTTATCTACCGTCGTAAAAAAAATATTAAATATTCTTTTAATATTACTTTGTTTTATTATTTGTTGGCGTTTCTTCAGTGTCTATGCCAATTTTCACCAAAATTCGTCAATTAGAAAAGATAATAATCGATTTGTCTCAATAATTTCCGAACAACCCTCGTATTGACTTGTGGTGTGTGTGTTATAGTGATACACATCTTCCTTTGTCTTGTTGCATGTATGTCTTTTTTGTCTGTCTGTCTGTCTGTTTGTCTGTTTGTCTGTCTGTCTGTCTGTCTCTCTCTCTCTCTCTCTTCTCTCTCTCTCTCTCTCTCTCTCTCCTTTGTTTAATGATGTTGTTTGTATACTGAAGAAATGAATAAAATATAATAATCTACGATATAGAAAAATAAATCAGAATCAATTTTAAATAAGCAAACATATACGACATTCCCATTTTTTTCATACAAAATTATAGTATTTTGATGAGCATATGCATATGCTGATTTTAATTGACAGGTGTATCGATTGAACTTTTTATATTATAAACCACTTGGAATCATTCGTCATCGTCAATTTTAAATAACGTTGTTTTTTTTAAATCTATTTCAAGAAACAAACTATTTGAAATGTTATGAGATGAAACTATGCGTCTCTCTCTCTCTCCATTTGTTCAGTAATGAATTGTTATTGTTTTAGAGAGAGATAGAGAGAGAGCACGTGGTACATTTGATTTCCAAATGTTATAATGCTATCCCCGGTTAAACCTTAGTTGAAATTATTTAGTCATAAACGGATAAACACTCAGTGATGTACAATGTAATCTAATTTGATATCTTACACATTTAATGTTCTTGTTTCTGCGAATTCTCAAATCAATGCGTGTCAAACTGAATACCTATCTCTGAAATCTCTCATTCACAATGCGAAAAAAAGTAATTTCAACGAGGAAGATTGATATATGAATTATTGTTAAAAAAAAAAGTAAATGAGAAAACATGGTAGCTTTTGATCATTAACACAATTTTTCGGCTCAGGTGACTTAACAGAAATTGTTTTTAAACAGAAAGTCCATAGCACATCACTCTTTATTCGTCCTTTTCAGATTTCTTATCTTGTACAATGTTTGCGTGTTTTTTTAATTCTAAGTAAAATATAGAGGCGTTTGTAAAACATACAAGAGTGAAATGATACATAGAGTTTAAAAGTATTTTTTTTTATGTCTATCCTTTCATCCTAAAAAAGAATGGAAAAGGTCCTGATATATAAAACCGATTAGTATTTGAAATCGAAATGCATTTTGTAAGAAAATCAGCATTAAAATTATCCATTTAAAAATTTAACCATTTTAAATGTAGCATTATCATGTGCAGTATCGATTTTATATTTTGGATTGAGAATTTCCTGTGTATATTCACGGCCTTTACAGGTAAATACATTTGGTGTAATTAATCCGTTCCCGCAAGTTTTACAGCTACGTTGTCCGGCGGGTATTTGTCTATAAGGCAATATTTAGGATTGTTATTAATGATATAAATTATTTGTTTAAACTTTTGATAATCCTGAATTTTGAATCATAATAATCCATTGTTATAAATTAACTTCATATCTACTACTACTATTGTAGTTAATTATATCTATTAACTACAGAAACCGTATAAACCGTACGGAAACGTATCTAATCGTACAAGAAGCATATCGTAGCGTATAAAAAACGTGTGAGAAACGTATCGTATCGTACAAGAAGCGTACCCTACCGTGCGAGGAGTGTATCGTATCGTACAAACCGTATAGCGTGTGAGAAGCGTGCGAAAAACGTTTAACCCTTCCGTCTTCTGGATCCACTTGAGGGTCAGCTCAAACTTAGCAATCACCGAGTCCAGGAGTTATTTCACAAGCGGTTTTATTAAAGAGTCGTATAGTCAAAGTTACAACAATTAAAAGCAGCCAATATCATAGAATCTCTATAAGCGGAATCAAAACCCAAAATATAATTCTACATAAAAATTCTTAAAAAATCCTCAGATTCTGTCTAGCATCATTTTACAGGGGTATATACAACATTTTACTTATGATTGACAGTCTGACCAGTTCGGCCTATCTACAGTGATCATGTGTTCTACAGTGATTTATTGCGGACACAGGATGCCAAATAAGTATGGTGTAGCGAGTATAGACGTTATACTTGTGTGTGTGTATATAATTCAATATTTCCCTGTCATCTTCATCGTATCCCACCACATCGGAATTTTCAATGAAGGCGTGTGAATTGTCCCGAGGATAAGGATACGATAAAGTCCAAATGGTTAATTATATACTTTTGATGGATTACACCATCAATCAAAAACCTTTTTTAAGAAAACTAAGATGAAAGAAATCAGTAAACATTCTATGAGTGTTTGCTATACGAGACTCAAAACGAATAGAACTTGGTGTATACTAAATTATCACTTATCGTTTAGTATAACGGACAATCAACTGCATTGACGACATCTTCGGATTTAAGCATCATGCAATAAATGTTTAATATATCATACTTATGATCAAAAGGGATGGGAAACATTTCAGAATTGTCTAAGTGGCGAACAGAAATAAATACAAAAACACATTCTTTTATATCAAGTGTAAAATGTTCCACAAATAATAAGTCTGTATGATACCAATATTGACGTCAAGTAGTTCATGGTCAAAATATGTCTTAATATCCAAGATTTTATTAACACAGCTGCGGGAAAGAAGTAGCCAACTTATTCTTCAACAGTCCCAATGGCATCGTTGAATATCTTGCACTCACCCTGTTAAATTAATGAAAATAGTCTTTGATCACTTATTATTCTTTTGTATTTCGGTAAATAAAGTAATCAAAATTTAATTTTTCCTGTTGCTATCGTCATTCCATCTATCCGTCTATGCGTTTTGACTAGTAAGCTTTTAAAAATTCCAACACCAAAGCTGACACCATGGCAAAAGTTTTTATTTTTTTAATGGAAGTCAATTTTAATAGTCTAAAATTCGTTAAATAATTACAAGGCGTATAAAATTGCATTCTAAAGCTAATTGCTACATCAAATAAAAACATATTTTTATGAGATTATTAAATGCAATCAAACTAGAAAACATTATAAGAATTATGTCTTAAAACTAAATCAGAAAAAAAACAACCAGGTTAATATATAACACAAAGTAATATACCGAATGTTATGATGCATATTGGTTACAGAAAGGTTTCCAATACCTTATCTCAGAATTTTACACGGGGAACTTTACATCTGTGGTCCCTCAGAGACCAAATTACATGTAAGATCATTTATACAATCATAGCATTCATGGCTGATCTGTAGCAACCTTAAGGTTCAGTTAAAGGATAACCAGAGAGGATGTAGACATAAATATTATTTTTCTCGCATTATTACCGGTGTAAGATCAGTTTGTCCTGTGTGAGACAGCAGTGTGATATTTTCCTGATTATAAACACTACGTATTACTACGCCACTTTAATTAGTTAACAAACAGAAATGAAAAATGATGGATAGTGTAGATACATGAAGTAGTATTTACGCCTAGCTGATTACAATTTAACATAATTTGATAGAAGAACAAATGTACTTTGATCTTTATTTCTTAATTTCCACCATATCAGCCGGCAGAAAAATAAAATAAATGAAATTGTTTAAGTCATCACAATAATTGTCATACATGTACATTGTTTCTGATGTAAATTTATGCAAGAAAAATAATCATTAATTACTATTTACTCGTATGGTAAAGTAAAATTCCAACTCTGAGTCAAAATATTCGGTTTAGATCTGCATGGACGTTTTTGTGACCTCACAACGATGACATCATGCGCTTATTGCTTGACGGTTGCAATATCGTAAATGTAAATCGACCATATTATTTTGAACAGTTTGCCATTCTCAAACGTAAATATTAGTAATAAACATAAATGTTTAAAAGCTCATCGGAATATGAACTTGGTTGGTGCGTGATCAGGTCATTCGAGAAGCCCCTCGGGCTTCATTGTATTTGATCACGTGACCAAACAAATTCATATCCCAGTGAATTTTTAAAATTGTGTTTTTTTTCTTAAATATCTTCATTATGTTCATGAATGAAATAAGAAAAGTAAAAAGAGAAATGCTTAATGTGCATGACTAGAGTTATGTTTTACTTACCACATTTTTTTTCTCACCATGGTCTCTATTTTCAGTTTTCATCTATAACCTGCATCAAACAGTATGCTTTATAATCATGGTCATTATTGATTTCTATATTATAGTAAACAATTTACCCATCACATATATATTGAAATTAATCCAATAAGGACACAAACATCTTTAATTTGGGAGTTAATTAGTTTATGCTATTAATACAAAGCTCTCCTTGTTAAGTCTATAGTATAAAATTAAAATTAGAATTTAGCCCTCTTAAATAAGAGCATTATTTGATGGATCGATAAAGAATCATGTTTGACATGTAATCAAACAAAAATGAGACCAAATATCGTTTTTCATTTTATTCGTTTCGGAAACTTGTTAACTTTATAATGTGTTGATGCCTATGATATTTTGAGAGAGACAAGTTGAATTATCTTTAAAGATCTAATGATGTTCCAAAAAAGTAGACTTCTTTTTATGCATTGTTAAATGACTTTGAAAAATATGAGTATATTTTTAAATTAATAATCTTTACATTTTTTCAGGATCTTTGTCTATAACATTGCATATCAATTTTGCTCTCTACAGTCCAAAAAATTCAAATAATTGAGGCGCGAGCGGGATTTACTTATTATATTCAAATATAATCATAAAGAATGACCCATATTGCAAGGTTATGAGTTCTGCAGTGTACGACTTATCCATGGTACAACGTTTCTATCATGCATTCATCTTTATATCTATATGAAATCTTTAAACAACATTTTGTTTATGTAAACATTGCCTGCAACATCTCCGTACAAACTTTTGAAATGCGATGGTCTCATATTTCACGTTATCTATCTAACTTTTGCACATATAAAATTACCTTAGGGTTAGTAATATAAAATATATTGAATCAGTGTCTTCTTTTGACAGTACAAAGTTTTGCTTCACATTAAGGAATAATTTTTCTTTTAAAGTTTTATCAACTCTGTATAATTTCGACTAAGTTCTATACTCTCTGTAAACATTGACTCAGACATCAGCAGCATTGTGGCTTACATGTATCTAGGTCAGAGAACAAATGCATGCGCGGGAAAAATGGATTACCTCCATAAACCTTTCAAATGGATAAAATCTCATGATTCAGACAAACAAACCCATAAATGTAGAAAGTTTAGTTATTACGTTTCAAAGGGCTTTTAAAAATTGATTAAGCAACAATCATTCTTTTATGTGCACTTCCTGTAAGTAAAATACATAATTTTTACTTCATTTTTAATCAATAGTCGTTATTCATATGTAAAGAATATGAAAAAAAGCTATATCACTATATCAGTTTGTAATTATTATTTTCAGTTATGAAAATAAAATCGTTGAAATGAACCCGATATTAGTAGTTATATGAGAAAACGAGACTATATATAATTAGTTTCATAAAAGATTACAATTGATTTTGATAATGATATGTTGTGTATGTTAAAAAAAGCGAAATTATCATAACTGTATGTGAGAAACACTCACCGTATGTAGATTATAAGGATGACAAAAACCAAGATAAGAATAATGATAACTGCGATTATTTTACCGTTGATTTCACTATTCTTAACCTTGGAATTTTTGACACAAGCTGCAATACAAAAGAACGATATATAAAATTTAATTTTATTCATATGGTTTTCAAAAAGGTGATTTTTTACATACATTTATACCTATATACTGCTTTTAATTATGAGAGTTTTGCAAAATGCAATTGAAGATCAAAACTACTTAGAAGAGGTTGTAAAACCTAAAAGCATTATGGTAGGTTTATGAGAAAAGAAAAGCTCGATGACCCTAAAGAGAGTAAAGCCTAACAAGCAGACACACCCACATCTGTTTATCAATTGATAAAAGCAATTGTAGTACTGATAAACTCGCCGAGTGACACAAACAAATAACTCTAAGAGTGGTTCTGTGTTAAGCAAAATTTGACGAACGTTTACCATGGATTTATTTTCGGTGTTTTGGAAACTTGTCGAAGGAAGATGACCTTTGAGAGACTAACAGAGACTGTTCAAGACACGTATCGCCTGATAGTTACTATGCATATCCTACATCATTATTTGAGGTGAGCCGAACCCATCTTATCAAGTACGTTATTAAGCTCTAAAGAAAAGTGACATGAGATTAAGAGTAAAAGGGGCATATCCAATAGAGCTCAGTGATACTTTCAGGCCTGCAATAGAACTCGATGCTTCCAGCTCAGCGAATCAGCGTTTAAAACACAAAAATCAATGCATGTAGAAGCCTAGAGTGCGAAGTATTCTAATAAAAATTACTGTATGAACACTATGATGCTTAGAAATAAAAAAAAAAAAAGATCCAGAAGGAGAAAGTCTAATTTCTATATATTTAAGAAGTCCGATTTGGAATTTGTTTTTGCTATATAAAGCAACAATAGCAACGGTCTTATTTATACCATATGTCATTTACATAATTCTTGTTTATTTGTAGAGTTTCAAGAAATTCCACTGGTTATTTGTTGGAGCAATCTCAAAATACAGGACTGGTATATTCACTTTAGGGATATAAAAAATACCAATTGTTTATTTGCCGCACTTCGAAACAGATTTAAAAAAAATACGATAGCTTTTTTTCTCAAATATATGGTTAGTAATATAATATTCTAAGTAAATTATTCTAAATATGCGGAGTTAAAACTAAAGGTGGCCTCCTTAAGTGAATTTTGTTTCGTTGGTCAGCGTTTTAGTATATATGGATAAAACTATTTCAATAAATAAATCTATATTTAAATAAAATGTTAAAAATCAATGGATTTGATTTCTTATTCATGTGGGACGCATTTTATAGGAGATGTGGCTAAAGAAACCTCAAATAGATAGACTAAAAAAATGACCAGATATTTTAAAACAATTTGTCCGGAAAAATCTTGCTTGAACCGAGCAAATCTTTTTAATTTTAGTTTGTTGTTAACCTCATGTGATCACAAAAACATATAATTACGAATCAGCTGTTTAGAAAACAATCTGAGGAGGAGAAAAAAATAGTGACTAATTTCTGATACCCAGCTCTCCATCTGAGCAAAGCAATTTTAGGAGGGTCCTTCTTTTGCCGAGAAGTTTGAACTCATTGGATTGACTTTATTAGTTTGTACTGTTCGACCTAAACAAAGTGTTACCCATACACCTATTTTATTTTGTTGACAGCTATTTACATTTGTATCGCTATTTTCATTAATGTGAAATTCTAAAACATTTTTAATCCTTTAAAAGTTTATAATTTAATCTAAAAAGGCAAAAAGGGAAATAGGCAGTGCCTTTCCATATAGTTCAGCCGGGATCAGCCCTAAATGTGTTTGATTATTACAAAAAATTATTCTTATCTTATCTGAACATATACGCACGTGTTTTACAGAAGTCTCCCTGAAAACCAGATTCACATCCAGTTAAGCAAGTGCCATTAATGTGAAAGCACTGGTCTATGTCTCGACAGTGGCCACATGTTTCATTGCAATTTATTCCATATGATCCTTTTCTACAAACTATGTAAAATATAAAATTTTTTTTTTTAAAGTGATGGTATATTAAATTATTTTTTTTATTCAATTTACATTTCCTAATTTCAAGTGCATGAATCAGGATGATATCGATCTGAGATCATGAATGTACGAGAACGGTATACAAATAAATCATCCAAACAGTTGGTTTTACATTTATTATGGGTTTTTTGTGGACAATCCGCACATGTACATGTAAATTAAAGATATCAGTTATTTGATAAAGCGCATGGTATTGAAAGGATAAATCAAACTCATGAATACCTGGTATGACATCTCTTTCATTGCAATAATATCCCGTCCATCCTGGGATACATCCCGAATCACAACTGCCATTGACACTATTACAGCCTGTACATGTGCTATTACATTTATTGTCACAGTTTTGTCCGAAGAATCCATGTGAGCAACCTAATCGCAAAATGAGAAGATTTAATTACTTCATATGTTTTAGATCTATCTATCTTATGTTGTTGAAAAAAAACACGAGATTTCTATGATATATGAAAAGTGCTGTACAACTGGCTTCACAGAAACATATAGATATTAGTTATGTTAGCTTAATCATGTAATGTCAGAGAACAGATGCAATTTAACGATGTTTGATAATGTCCCGGTTAAAAAGATTTATAAGCTACCCAAAATATGTTGAATATTTTTTCTTTAAGAATATGCGAAAAAAATATTGTTTAATTTGTTTTATGACATCCTTTAATGAATGAAAATAATCTATTTAAAATGTGTTTTTTGGGGGACACTTCTAATAACATCAGCAATACAAAGGGTGCAAAAATATTCAAAGTCAGTGAACAGTTTACCTGTTTCACAGTGATGACCTTTGTACCCAGGTTTACAGCCCTGGCAGGTGCCCGTATCTATGTGACAATAATCACAGTTGACATCTGGGCAGGGTATTGAACAATTAGTTCCATAGTATTCAGTTGAAAGACATCCTATGAAAAGGTAATAATATTGTATTTCAGTCTCGAATATAGCTTATTTTAATATCATTTAAATATTTACGGATGCTTTTAACTAAGGGTTCCATTTGTCAAATTTGTCATCGAGGTTATCAGTTAGTCAAATTGTTCTTGCAAGATATCATTATAATTCAAAGAACAAAGTGTTTTCTGTTCCCTTCAATTGACTGACTGCATTATAATTGATAGGTATGATTGGGAAAGTTATGTAAGCGTGCCCTCTGTGATAAACTTTAAAGATAAATTGGTAATAAGGCCGTTTTTTTGTTATTTACACGATCTGAAGAAGGGTTGATCATGTCCAACATTATTTACAATGAAATAAAGACATGTTCATGAAAATGCGTACTTAAAAACAAAGATTAATATTAAAGTGTATTTATGATTTTCGTGAAATGATAAGTTGCTAAACACTTAAAACATTTTCTAATGGACACAAAAATAAGTCAATGACTTCAAAAAAAAAAAAAGAGTCATTCCTTATTATGATGAATGATTTCGTTTTTCTAACATACATGTATACATCACTTACCATACACCTCGACTTCACAAAGATCACTCTGAGCAAAGGGAGAATAACCCTCCGGGTAGGTAACACTGGACAGTCTTTCGTTGTAGTATATGACATATTGTCCATGTATAGGACACGTGATGGTGAGGTTAGCAGGTATGGTGTCTAATGTAAAAATTCTGTCCTTGAAACACAAAGTTCCTTGTAATTTATCTGTTGTGTTGGATACATACACTGAGAGTCCCAAAAAGGACGGTGTGAAGAGATTGGATGCACCTGCATACGAATTAGATAACATGCAAAACATACTGTAAGACAAAACCAAATTAATAATCAATCGGTTGATTAGTAAAACCATATACAGTTGGTATAAATATAGTATATACAACACAAACTGAGACATCTCTTTTTTCATGGAAAGCAGCTTAAAAAAGAAAGTTGAATGACAAGGCAGTATTTGGCATGTGTTATTAATTTTTGTTCCTTATATATAACCAGCTTATTTTTTTTTATCTTACTCTGTTAAATAAAACTTTTTGATTTGTTTATTTAATCGCTATAAGGAGAAGATAAGGTTCCGTAAACTAAGTCAAAATCACATTAATATGTTATATGCTAATGTATAGGCTAACTAAGGATACTCGTCAATATTCATACCCCAAGGTCTTTCCCCCACCATATAGTAGATGTTGATATGATGGATGCTGCGAATGTCTGTCAGATTCACCCACCAGGTTGCGGTTTCTCTGCCAGCCGATGTAGAACATTGACCCCCTTCCCATGTAAGGTCAGATTTGCGCCCATCTACAGCATTATGCGCATTGTGTGTGGTGTTATTTGGGTTCAGCGGGTGCTGCAGGTGGGCTGGTTTGTTTAGGGCAATATTAACTGAAAAAATCATATATTGTAACATTACTAATCTCGTTGAATGGTTTCAAAATCGATGTATCTTAGGTAAGGTAGAGAATTGGGAAAATAAAAAAGGTATTTTACTCGATATTTAATATTTAATTATCATGTGTATATGTAAAATATTCTTTTAAACATAACTCTGTACTTAATTGTTTAGACTTTTATAATAAAATCGTTGAAGCGATTGAGTGTAGCATAAAGAAATATTGCTCTCAAAGTATAAAACGTGTACTTAAGAAAAAAGTCTTAAATATTTACGTTAAAAATCAAATAATGTTTTTGGACTTCTTAATACATTATGTAGTTTTAATTTCTTTTTCAGGGAATTTTTTTTAAGTACAAAGGTTAATAGCATTTATTGTCCTTAACATCACAATTGCTTTATGTAAAAAATATGAATATGATTCTTCAAAAGTTGCCTTTATGTATTTTTTTTCTGAGAGTCTCAACTTATTTGTATAGAAGTCACATAAATGGCACGTCGTCTTCATAAAATATAGATATATATATATATATATATATATATATATATATATATATATATATATATATATATAACCGAATCTTGTCACTTAGGTGTAAACCGTCTGAGTTGTCACATAGGTGCCAATGGTTGTTTTCATAGGGAAAATGTATCTTTTAAGAGATTATTCATGATGAAATCGGGAGAAAAGAAGATTTTAAGAAAAAAACATCTGAATTTCGGACAAAAAGAAAATTAACAAAAAAATGATTTAGCTTATACAATTTTCTTTGCACCTAAGTCCTTAGAAGTTATTACTGAATTTTTGCACCTAAGTTTAACTATCACATAGGTGCAAACGAAGGGAGAAAACCACTCCGGCCTTATTCTTGACTGACCATTTATTAATTTTTTATTAACATGTTGGGGGGGGGGGGGTGTTAGGATAATTCTATTTTAAGTACACATTTTCACTATGAAAACATTAAACAATTTTCTAAACGATAAATTTTCATTTAATCCTTAAATGTTTATTATCACCAGCAATGAATTGTTAAAATCATAATATGTGTGGTCAACTAGTAACCACTGTGGGCCTTTTTAACTGTGTGTTGAATAAACACATTGATTATTTAATTAAGTGTTTAATTTCATACCTACGCCGAACGCTCAACATAAACATAAATATCTTATTATGAGTGATTTAATTGTGACTCTTGCAATTAACAACATCGAAAAATCATTAACAGAATACATAGGAAAATGTGATAATTATTATGTTAATATGTCATGTATTCTAATCATTCTTATTAATTTTCTGTAATAAAAATGCATCTTTTTATCCGACAATTAGACATAATCGATAGATTTGTGCTCATCGTTGTTTGCTAAATATACTTCAAAACAAAACACGTCATATCCGACTCGAATGTGGGTCAGATCTAAAACGCTGCGTCGGGAGCGGATCAAGTGTGCTTTAATGCATAGAGGACATCTAAGCACATTTCTTAAGTGTTATTCTTTTTAAACAGTTGAACTTGGTATTGTTATAAACTTTTCCAATTGTCTAATAAATTAATCTGTTGATTAATGGTTTTTAATTTGATAAGTAATTAATTGATTTATTTAAAACTTTGATGAATAATTGGTTTTGGAATTGTAACATTGATTTATCATTTTTTTTCTACCATTTTTACAACAAAAATTCTCGTCAATTTTTTTCGTCTTCAATATTTTTAAGATTAGAAAATAGGTTATTTCTATTTGTTTGTTAAAATATTTTTTTAAAAATACAAATGATTTTTATAGGTAAAAAAATGTTTTAATTTCTTACAATTTTTTGCGGTGTTCAAAGTAGCTAATATATCGTTGAAAGATAAAAAATCTGTTTTGAAAAAAATTGTATTTAGATTTTTTTTCTAAATGATTTTAGGAGCTTTTATTTTTCAAAGTAAATAAGTTATTTAAGTTTGCGATAAAATGTTTTAAATACTCGAACATTATGGTTTGTAAATACCCTGCCACCTTATTCTTTTTGTTCACATTTTGTTGCAGATATTGTGTTCACTTTTTTATTGTTATTCTTAACCTGCCCTTGTGTCTTAAAAAGTAAAACCACTGAGTAAAACTGGCTGAATATATTGAAAAGTGGACAGGAAAGAATTCTAAACTCCTGCAGCTGATTAAAAACAAAACAAATTATTTTCGGTTTTTGATTGTTTGTTTCGTATGCAGTTTATTGGTACAATTAAGATATTTTCTCGTTTTGAAAAATTGCTTTATGTGAAATGTCACCCTCAAGCGCATGTTAGTTTATTCCCCAAACGAATTTTTGCCAAAACAAACACCTTATTATACATGTTAAACTAGGCGATTATGGGATCCTCTTAAAGGATACAAGTAGAATTTACCTGTGTTTGCCTTGATTACTATATTCAGAGAAAATATTGTGAGTTCATTAGAAATGAATGAAAGTTTCTATTTTAATTATTTAAAGCATTTTAAGCATAACAAAAAATGGAGTTATCAATCATTTTTTAAACTAAAAAAGCAATGTTTAAGGAGACAGTACTATGCATTTTATATTAAAAAAAACGCTTAAAACAATTTCCGAATTGGTTCGGTATTTTTTTACTGTTCATGAATGTGAACTTTAAAAAATTACGAATTTCTAAATGAATAAATCTAATTAATTCATTAAAATTAATAATTACTAATAACTATAATAACAATAAGTATATTATCTACATTGCAATCTGTTACAGGGTTCAGCCTTCTATTTTATCCATGTGTAGGCATTTTACACACATTATCCACCCAAAGAAAAGAAATATCATATATAAATAAAAACATTAATAGATCTGATCGGTTAATGTTAACAAAATACTTTTAAAAGAAATATCTTTTAGTCTATCTCTTTCATTTAAGATTAAAAAAAAACAATGCAATTCATTTACTATTTCTTTTACAATCAGATTTATTATTTATAAAAACACATCAAATTTCATTATGAAAAAATATCACAAATAATATAACTGATTTAGAATTTAATCCCTTAAGTTTATCAATTAAAAAAATAAATAAATGCATCTATTCTTTCATATATAAAGACAGTTTGTTTCATTTACAAAGTTTTGACTAACCATCTACCTATTCTTACGGAGTCAATACGGTTAATCAGTAAGTTAATCTTATACCATTGTATTTAACAATGAATGAATGTTTTAGTTTCAGAACGTGTGTTTATCCATTGTTACAATAGAAAATATAAGTAAATCGTTTATTAAAGTGACATTCTGCTTTATAAACACTGTAATTTATACTGTAAACGAAATAAACTAAACTGCACCCGGCCTATTTGACCTATAGGCCACTTTAGCATTAAATTATATAAGTCGTTTTAATTTTCTGTGATTAAAGGTTGTGTGTACAAATTTGTCTAATTTTCTATGGCAATTTTGATTTAACGCTTTGAACATATAACCCGTATTATTATTATTTGGGTGATCATTATATAATTTATCAAAACATTTTCCTTATAATAACTTAAACTCGAAAGCCTGATAAGATGTATTTTTTAATCGTCGACAGAAGAGTTTGAACAGAAAACACACGTAAAACCTTGTTTGCATGTCTGCAGACACGTCACAATGCATCAACGTCAAAAACGTACTAATCCGCTTGACGTAATGTTTAAATTTTGAACAGTTTAATTAGATTTTAAAAAGTTAAAGGCACCTAATTTGTACAGTAAATTCCAGAAAAATAAATCATAAGGAATGAACTCAATATCTACCTTCGATATGCACGTATTACTTAAGTTGCAGCAATTTACGCTTTTTTATAACTCGCTTCGCAGATTTAAAAGTGTAAACTGCCCCAACCAAGGTTATCCTCGTATAACTTGAGTAGACATTAAGTTTATTTCTTAATTAAAGCTTTCATATAAACATATACAATTTTGTTATCCTGCCAATGTATGCATAATATGTACCTGGTTCTAAAATTTATACATGACTCTCTGTTTATAAGCGGTATAAAAAGTGTTCTAATCTAAATATACGAGAGCATGCATGAATATATTTTGTATATAGATCCCAAACCAAAGTTGTCAATTACTATGAATGAGGACATGTACGTAGACACTGAAAGCAGATATAAATATACAAATTACAAGAATTACCGTATAAACTTGTATCAATACAATCTGAAAAAATGTATATACAATAGTACATCGATGTTAGTCCATTATCAATCCATTTTGAGCACATACAGAAAAATTTGGAAACTCCAATAATAGCCCGTTGATTTCATTCTTTTGGAGATGATCGATGTTTGTTTGTTTTGTTTTTGTTTTTGTTTGTTTTGTTGTTGTTTTTTTAGGAGATACTTTTTACTATTTCTTCTATTATCAATGGTGTAAAACAAAGAAAGAGTGTGTATTCTGTTATATGGTTATTTAGCTCTTTGCGTTTATATAGTCTAGTGTTCAACTTAGTAACAATGGTGATCCTTTCAGTAGATTTTACCAATAGCCAAGGGTACATTATGATAAATAATGTGATCCTTTCAGTGGACTGAATTAAAACCTAATGGTACTTAAGTATACCTGTTCTGATCCTCTCAGTTGATTTTATCACAAATCTAGGGTAGTAAAGATGACATGTGGTGATAGCTCTGGTTGAACACTGTTCAAACTGTGTAATGTTAATTACTGTTGATATCCTCTAAGTATATTCAATACTGTGGTTTCATCAATATTCGTTGAATACCAATTTTTTTTTATTTCGTTGCTAAGTTTATTCTTGAAATTAAATATTCATTAAACTGCAATTTCCACTAATATGGTGTATTGATAGGGTTATTGGCCACAAATTAAAGTATTCTTGAAACTGTGATTTTCACTTTATCCAGGAAAATTAATACCCTTAAATATTAACGAAACCATAGTATATAATTAAAGCTATTAACAAACTCCAATGAGACGATTAAAATACTTATACAATAGTATCCTACGTTTTTGATACAATCAACTGAAATTGTACCATGTTATAATTATGCATCAGTATCCTATACTATTGATACAATCCACTCAGAGGACACAATGGTTAAAGAAAAGTACCCTAGGATAATCGTACAGTCCATTGACAAGATCACAACATGACCTAGACTAGTGATACAGACTACAGAGAAGATCACAACACTTAAACATTATTTTCTTACACTAAGGGTACCGTCAACTGAGAGGATCACAACAGTTATTCATTAGTTCCCTAAAAAGCTATACATACAAAATATGCTATTCATACTGTTCTCCAAGATAAGATTTAAACTTAAGTATCCAGCCTACTTAAGGGATCACAAACTGATATTGCATAGTAAGAGCCAGATAACTGTTACATCTAAGTGACCTAGACTACTGATAGAGTCCATTAAGAGGAGTATAACAGTTACATGTAAGTACCAAATATGTTGTTAGATTTTACTTTAAGGAACACAAACGTTACACATTAGTTCCTTAAAATTATTTATAAAGTTGACTTGGGTATTGATGCATTCCACTGAGATAATCACAACTTAGTACCATAGGCTATTTGTGTAGTCTTCTGAAAAAATCACAACATTTTCATAAGTACTCTTTGCAATTTAGTGACAGGGGCATAACATATAATACTAGCTCCCTAAGATGTTGACACAGTCCACTAAGAGGTCACATAAGCTATGAATTGCTACCTAAACCATACATAGAGTCTACTGAAATGATCACAACAGTTGCTCATTCCTACTCCGGGTAATTGTAACAGTCTACAAAGAGGAGGGAGTTGTTTTGCTTCCAATGTCCAGCCCCTCGGGAATTTTCACAAGTATAGAGTTCAAGAAATATACCCAAGTGATCTGTAAACCTGCTATTGTCTATGTTTAGCGCCTTTCTTAGAAAAATATTATTCATTGGAAATGATTACTGTTCTGAGGTAAATACATAATCGATCCTACTTTGAGGGACATTTTATCCCCATTACACCATGTTAAGCCTTGTTCGTAAGTTTTCCCACCTGATAACCAGCAATCTTTAAAACAAAATGTTTTCAAGATTTTCTTTAGTACACTAACGCTTTTATCTTTATTATTTATATCTATTTGACAGTTAAAGTCTCCACAAAGTATCACATTATCTAAATTTATCGCATTTTAATTAATCCATGTAATTACTCTTTTGAAAAAATCAATTCTATATTTCTCATTATTAGGCGCATAAACATTTACTAGAGTCAATTGTTCATCATTATACTTTATATTAATTAGAAATCGTCTGCCGTCTACAGATTTATAATGGTTTATAATCTCTATTTTACTATTCTTTTTAAACAAAACTGATACACCCCTACTATGTACAGATTCTGGAAAACAATGCACCATTTCCCCCAAACCATCGTGAGTTCTTGCTGTTTTACAAAATGAGTTTCTTGCAGAAAAAAATATCATATTTAACATATTTTAACCAATCAAAAAGTGTTGTTCTCTTTTTGTAATTATTTAAACCTCTAACATTTAGAGAGTAAAGATTTATAGAGGAATTGTTTATGTGTTGGTAAGAGTTAGTGGGCGTTTTACTTACTTACGGGCACCGCACTTGTCGTTTTTCTTGCCCTTCTTGTCATTCCGCACATCTGTCAGCAGTTCCTCAATGTTGGGCTGTCTCTCATTTGTCGCTCCTTTCGTACGCGGGACGGAAGCACTGCGGAGTTTTCTGCCGAATTTATAAGCAATCTTTTGATAGATTTTCCCTAGTTTGTTTTCACCGGGCCACTTTTTCGGATCGGTATGTAAGGTGGCATCATCGTCCAGTCCTGTACCCCACTCCATGTCAAACGTACCTTCAGAATACATGGTGTCGTTGTTAAACGTTTCCAATTTGGTATTGATCTCGGGGATTTGGTCAACCTTGGCGTTGACTATTTCTTCCATCACTGCCTCTTTTTCAATCTACCAGTCCTGCGGGTCCCTGATGTTATGTCCAATTCTTTTGGCGTCTAAAGCCTTTTTTTTCGCTTTTCTCATTTTTTCGGCTGCATCTGCGCGAATTGCTGGCTAAGCAATTCGGCTGCATCTGTGCGAATTGCTTTAGTCAGCTGATAAGCATGTTCTGCGGAGTGGAGTTGTGCTTCTCACCAAACACATTGATAGAACACGGATAAAAGTTGGATAGTGGAATGGACATGCCCTGAAACACTACCACTTCCCCGGTTGTCGGAGGATCCAAGTAATGCTTACATTCGGTTGACCCAGGAGCGTGTCCCAGTTTTCTACAGACCCCGCAGACCCTTTCATTTTTACACTGCTGTTTCCGATGTCAAGTTTCCCAACAGTTGAAGCATTGACTCTTTGACACGGAATCATTTACCTGGTGATCACAATTATAGTAATATATACATGTAAGCATCCTTGACTTTTCATATAGGATCATAAGAGTTTTTACATAATAACTTTAGCTATTGGCACAATCCACTTACAAAAATCACAACAGTTACAGATTAGTTTTTTTAGAATAATAATCACGTCAGGGAGGATCACATCGGGTAAGTACCTTTAGATATTGATAGAATCCACTGGGAAAATCACAACATTTTAATTAGGAATCTATGCATTCAGTGCATTCCAAAGAGAGGATCACATTAGTTACACTTACAAAAACTAGTACCCTAGAATAATGATAACGTCCATTGAGAGGATTACAACATATACACATTGGTGCCCTAAGCTGTTGATACAGACTACTGAGAAAATCACACTAGTTACACATGAGTATCTAAGTCTAATGATAGAGTTATCCAAGGTGATCTCAACAAATATTCATGTACCGTAATTTATTGATATATGCGCAGTCAAATAAAAAAATCACAGCAGCTTTTATTTAGTTATATTTACATTTTCCAGTGTCTTCGCCTGTGATGACACTACGTATCGATTTTGTACTATATAACCCATAATACAAATGACGCCAAATCGAGGCGCCAGCGGGGTTTGCTTAACTATCATTTAAATATATATAATGGTACAATGGCTTAAAATTATATAAATATAAGTAATAAGGAATCATTCTTTGAATATTATGCGATGATAATTTCGGTCGGGGTGATCAAATCTATCATAAAGCCCTTCGGGCTTTATTGGATTTGATCACGCCCCGACCGAAATTATCACCACATAATACTCAAAGAATGATTCCTTATTCCTTATTTATTAACATTGCCAACACACTGAAAAATCACATCATTTCTAAATTAGTACATTCGTACTTTGAAATAATGATACAGTCTACTGACAGGATCACAACACAACCACTGTCGCAATGCCTTAAGCTTTTGATACATATAATTGAAAAAACAGTTGAAAAATTAACTACAGTACGAATAAGTATCTAAAATATATGATACTGTTCGCTGAGAGCTTCACAAAACACAATTGTGTCCTAAGCTATTGATACAGTCAACTAAGAAGATAGCAACAGTTACACTTGAACTTGAAGCTTTAATACTGTCCACAAAGAGTATCACAACAGTTATATACTATTTCCCAAAGTGTTTGATACGGTTCACAAGGAGGGTCAAGCACTTACAATTTAGGACCTAAGGCATCTGATACAGTCCACTGAGGGAATTACAGCAGTTAAGGAAGTACTGAATGCTATTTGCATATTGATAAAGTGAACTGAGAGGTTTACAAGACTTTCACATAAGAACCCTATATATTGTTAGTGTGTATTTAGAGAATCACAATTATTCAACATGGATACCTTTTGCTATTGATTTAATCAACTGAGAGGAAAACCAAAGCTATTGATACTTTTCATTAAGTTTTATATAAGTACGGTATGCTTCTAATACAGAATGCTTAGAGGATCAACATATTCACACATTTTTATCTTAGGCTATTCACTGATTTAACTGCATGATTCACAAACCTTATGCATTAATACTCTAGGCCATTGAAAAAATCTACTGAGAATATTACAACAGTTATGCTTCAGTAACGTAGGTTATTGATATAGTCGACGGAGAAGATCACAACAGTTACACATTGTTACTAAAGACAATTGACAGAGTCTACTGAAAGGATGACAACAGTTATATATTGGTTCTCTGTGTCATTGTAACAATATTATTCCACTAAAAGGGATAAAACAATTATACATTACGAAGTTATGCAATTGTTAGAGTTCATTTAGAGGATCAGAGGATATCTAAATACTATCATATGCTATCAATACTGTATTACTTAGGGAATAACAACAGTTAATTTGAACATATTTTATTGCATTATATATTGCAATGGGATTAGGCACAGGTTATAAAAACTTAATTCGCCCTCTCCCTACATGTTAAACAACAAATACCATATTATTGCAGGTACGTCTCAGTTTGTACTTATACAGTATTAATTACATCAGTACGTAGATATTTGATAAATGTAGTAAGAAAGTTAATGTTATCTACTAACAACAGTTAGAGGTAAGTGCCCCAGTGTAATGAAAAAGTACGTTGACAGGATCACAAATCATACACATTTGTTCAATATATATGCTATTTATACAGATTGCTAAGAAAACTACAACTGTTACAGTCATTTTATGTACATTAATATCTTTTACAACCTTAGCTTTGCTATGATATGCAATTCAAATGATATGCTATGAGATTTAAATGTAATGCTAGGAGATTTTATGCTATTCTATGAGGAATTGAAATGAATGGTTAATGATATGGTATGTTAGGCTATGCTATGGTATGTTAGGCGATTTAAACAAAAACGCCTCCATACACAGGGGAGCTCTAAACATATCAATGTTAAATGATTAGAAGCCAAAGTTTACCACTAATCTGCAATGTGAACATTTATTTTTTTTTATAAAAGCATTTGAAATCGAGTTAAAAGCATGTTGTATACTATGCTATAGTATGCTATGGTATGATATGACGAATGAGAATGTATGAGATTGCATGCTATGTTATGATTTTAATGCTATGGTATGAGTTTTTAATGTTATGCTATGCGATTTCAATGTTATGTTATGCTATGGTGTATGTTGTAAATGATATGCTTGAATTGACTGTACACATACATATCATAATCTAATGATAAAGTACAGGAAAGGGTCAAAACACTTATGCATTGATGTATCATCACTACAGTCCACTAAGAAGATAACAGCAGTAACAAATTAGTACCTGGCTCTTTTGACACAGTTTACTATGAGGATCAAACACTTAAGTATACGAGGCTACTGATACACTACACTGAAGAAATAACTTCACTTTTGATACAATCAACATAGCTGATTACAACACTTGTACTTTGGAACCTTTAAATCCTCGACCTTTTGATAGTCTACTTAGAAGATTACAACAGTTATTCATTGGTACCCTAGGCTATTGATTCAACCACCTGAGAAGTTAACAACAACAATAGTACTCATATATATTTTTCAATGAGAGAATCTTAACATTTGAATCTTATGCACTGATAAGGCCTCTACATAGGATCACATTGTTTTGTATTATTAGGGTACAGATTCCTCTTAAGTAATCACAGCAGTGACACTTTATTACATGTACGGTGTTCCATTGAAACAGTCATCTAAGAGAATCCCAAATTAGCGAACAATTATGATAGAGTTCATTGGCAAATCACAACTCATATATTATGGAACCCTTAGCCATTTTTAAAGATTACTGGGGAGATCACAACAGTTGAACATAAGTATATTTTACAAATTATACTTTTCACTTAGAGGGTCAAAACAGTTACACATTGTTTTTCAACTTATTTATTCAGTCTTTTGAGAAAATAACATGGTCATTGGAAGGAAAAAATGTTAGCTGACAAAAGGATAAAGTTAATGCGATAAGTTTTTAACAATGTTCTATACTAGTGTCACAGGGATACAATTGAATATAATTTAGTATTTAGTAATTCATTTATTTAGTACTCATTCATTCATCCATACATTTCATTATTAACTCATTCATGGTTTACTCGTGTTTGACTATTGTGTTGTATTTTAATTACATATTTTCTTGAATATTTGTTTAAAATTTTGTAGTATAAGTAGAATGTGGTATGATTATTTTAGTGTTGATAAGATGATTTAGTTAGATTGTGTCGATAGCATATGTCATAGACGGTAGAACATGATATTATTCTAATATGAATGATATATATTTTAAATATTTAGTAACAGTATTAAGTTATATGATTTGGAGAGGTTATAAGGGTATTCTCCCTTAAGAAATGTCAGGAGACATTTTATTTAAGTGGGGGAGAATGTCACAGGGATACAATTGAATATAATTTAGTATTTAGTAATTCATTTATTTTGTCCTCATTCATTCATCCATACATTTCATTATGAACTCATTCATGGTTTACTCGTGTTTGACTGGTATTCGTGTTCTGTCACGTGATTGTGTTATTTTGGGTTGTGATTCACCAAATACGGTAATAGCTATAATATGTCTATATTTGGTAGTGGTAAAACAGGTTTTCATGGGTGTGTATGGTCAGTGCGCAAGTGTGAGTGATAACACTTAATTTATAATGTTTTGCACCATGATTTTAGAACATAACTCGTTTGCCAGCAGACAGCGACAGTTTTACAACTTGTCTGGTTAAATAGTTTGAGACTGTCACTAGTTTCAAATTATTACATTTAAGTTTCACTGAAGGCGAATTTGGTGAGAAATACTTTCTTTAATTGTTTTTATCTTAAAATAGCTAAATATTATAAAAATGTATGCGTCAATTGTATGAGTGTTTTCATTTCAGGTCACCTTCTTATCATCATTATTCACGAATGCCATAATAAAGTAATGTTGGAAACTGGACCATCCTTTTATTTATTTATTTTGTACGAGGAATAACGACCCCGTGACAAATGGCGCCCAACGTATCCAACGTATCCAACGAATGTTCCACCGTAAATTCCAACTTGTGTTCCAGCATATAGGCCTAACTTGTGGAAAACACTGGAAGTTTCATCTGGCACGTGCGTACGACAAAGTCGACTCGGGTGACCGAATTTCATATATAAAACCGTCTTCCGGAAAACAGAATTACCGGTATATATATTCATGTGAGCGCTCAACTATTTGATTTTGTGTGAAATACATCACTGTGTTTCCTGTTATTTCTACTTCATGTATTGAATATTCTGGCCAGGCTATTGGAATTCCGGAAGATAGCGACCGTATATACAGGATCCGTGCGTGATTGACTGTTATCGGGTCAAAATCTAGGACGGCAAGGAAAGTCGAACACTCGGTTTCGCTTGACTGACTTCAGTGAACTTGTTGTGACCAACTGCGAGTGATATAATTTTACACTGAATATATTTTATGTGTTTATTCTCATTTCTATCATTGTACTGTTTATCATTTCTTTCATTTCTCATGTTGCTATTGTACCATTCATCATTTCATGTGTGATAGAGCTTGCGTGTTTAGTTAGTGAGTTTGAGTAACCTCGCGTAAACTAAATAACTTTTACTTAAATTTCATGGCCATTGACAGCTGACAGATCCAGACGAAGACAATCAGATTTGTTACTAACTCTTTACTGCACTTACTTGAGCATATCAAGCACTAATTGTTTACAGAATGTGATAATTTTGCAGAAAATCGGTGAAATTCATTTTGAATTTTGGTTTTAAGTTTGAGTTGATTTTTTAGTCGGTTTACTAGTTCTGAAGTGTTTGTACTGAGTTCAACTTCAAATTCTTTGTCATTTGTTTTTTTTTTCTCATTACAACTATCATTATCATTCATTTGCATGATTTTATACTTATCATATAGCTAAGATTATAATTAATAACTGTAGTTATTAGTTAGTGCAGTAGTGAGTGCACTAGTTTGCATTAAGTGTTGCTTAAAAGTATCTAGAGTGTCGGTTGAAAACAATAGAGCAATTTAAGTATTCATTCTAGTGCTGAGTTATTTTCAGCTTTTCATCAGTTTGCAGTTTGTTTTTGTCAGATTTTGAATTGTTGATATGGCAGAAGGAGGTGAAAACCTAACAGGTGTTGATCACGAAGCGGGAGCGAAGCCAAAGAAGGGGCGTGGCCTAGGATTGTCAAAAACAAATACATCTTTGGTAGACCCAGGTATAAAGCAACCCGGATATAAGGTAATAAGTAACCAAGAATATGACGATTTTATGGCAGTGAAAGCCAGCACTCCTATCATAGGAAATGCTGGACCATTCAATTTCCCTGGTTCGAATGCATCATTACTGCAAAGTAATTTTGATGTAACACCTAAATTACCTATATTCAGTGGTAGTCTTGAACCAAACAAGAGTGAAATTAGTTACGATGTTTGGAGTTTTGAAGTGAAATGTTTACAAAATTTGCATGCTATTCCTGAGGCTTTATTGCTTCAGACTATCAGAAATTCTTTAAGGGGTGAAGCAATGTCAATGTTGGTATCCCTTGGGGAATCAACTACGGTAGATAAGGTCTTAGCTAAATTTGAAGGTTTTTACGGCTTAGTCAGTAGCTGTGAAACTTTACTGCAGGGCTTTTATAATGATTGTCAAAAGGACACAGAGTCTATTGTTCAATATGGTTCAACATTAGAGTCAACGTTGTGTAAGGCTATCAAACAAGGTCATATCAGTGATGCAGCAAAAGAATCTATCTTGTGTAGTAAATTTTGAACAGGTCTTAAAAGCAAACCTTTGAGAAGTGCAACTAGGTATCTTTTTGATTCTGTGAAAGATTTTCAGAGTTTTCTTAAAGAAATCAGAAAGATTGAACAGGAGGAACTATGCAGCAGTAAGGCCAGCGAAAAGTCGACAGCTCATCAGAACCTTGGTACAGCAAGAGTAGAGAAAGAGTCTACAACTAACGAGGAGTTACTCAAGACACAACAAAGTATTGAAAAAAGGTTAGAGAAAGTAGAACGAATGCATAATCAAAGTAATGAATTATCCCTTCCAAACACTCAGTTTTATGGCAGAGGACGAGCATTTCGCAGAGGACATTCGTACAACAGAGGAAACAATAGAGGTAGGTATTTCAAGAAACCGTTTGAAGACAAAATCAGGAGTGACCCAAAAGAGTAGTCTCTTCCACTGCAGGGCAAATGGAAGAGAAAAGTAAGTGCCCTACAACTTTAGAACAGAGAATGGTTAGTCCATCAAATACAAGTACTGTTAATTTTTGCGGAAAAGAGGTCATTGGTCTCATAGATAGTGGATCTATGGTTACTACGGTATCAAAAGAGTTTTATAATTCTCTGACTAACAAGCCTGAATTACATAACATTTCAGAATTTCAGCTGAATGTATACGGCGCAAATGGCAGTGAGCTACCATTTCTTGGTTATATTGAGGCTTCTGTTAAGCTACCATTTCTCCAAGAACCACTTTTTGTCCCAGTTCTAGTGACAAAGACTTCAGACTACTGTTCTAAGATCCCTGTCATTGTGGGTACCAATGTAATTCGATATTGTAAAGAATTTTCAGATATGTCCGACAGTGCTTGGAAAAGTGCAATTGAAAATTTGAATTTGAACTGTTGTTTACCTGTAAAAACTACGAACAGATATCCTATTAAGTTAGAACCTAATGAAGTTAAGTACATTAGAGGTATTGTTCGTAATGTAGATTCCTCTGTAGAGTCAGTGTTAACAGAACAGTCTGAAAATGGGCAACAAGGAGTGCTAGTTTGTCCAGGGTTATTATCCATGAAGAATGCAGGTAGAAACAAAAGGGTCAACGTTAAGGTATGTAATAAATCGGCAAGTGCTATAAAGATTCTGCCGAAAACAAATTTGTGTCAGGTAAGTCAGGTTAGAGTAATGGATACTTGGAATCCGGAAACACCGATTACTGACAAGACGAAAGATCACAAACCCTTAACAGATTTAGGAGTGAAGGTAAATACAGATAATCTTTCTACTGGTAAGTATAGGAGTAGTGTACTCATAGGACTGCATGATGACATGGGTCATCAAGGGCGAGATCGAATCTACTGGTTAGTTCAACAGCGATTCTTCTGGCCCAATATGTATACAGATGTGGTTGACAAGGTAAAAAAGTGTGAGAGGTGTGTGAGAAGCAAGACAAGAGATATACCAAAAACTGGATTGGTATCCATTCATACAACAACACCTCTGGAACTTGTGTGTATCGATTTTCTTACTCTGGAGAAGTCAAAAGGTGGGTATGAAAATATACTTGTAATAACAGACCACTTTACGAGATACGCAATGGCTGTTCCAACCAGGAATCAACTGGCATGAACAACAGCAAAGGTACTGTATGAGCAATTTATCTGCCACTATAGTTTCCCAGAGCGAATACATTCCGATCAGGGGAGAAACTTTGAGAGTAGTGTTATTAGGGAGCTCTGCAAGATTGCCGGAGTGAAGAAGAGTAGAACGACGCCGTATCACCCAATGGGTAACGGACAGGTAGAAAGATTTAATCAGACGCTCCTTAAAATGATGGGGACAGTCGACAATGAGCAGAAGAAAGATTGGAAAACTTGCGTTTTACCATTAGTTCACGCTTATAACGCGACAAAGCACGAGACTACAGGCTTTTCCCCCGCGCTACCTTATGTTTGGTTGGAATCCACGATTAGCTATCGATGCCTATCTTGGATTAGAGGATTCACAAGAAAAGGTAAGAAGTAGAGAAAACTATGCCCAGAAGTTAAAGAAACGATTACACTACGCTTACAAGATGGCAAGGGGTAACATCGGAAGGAACTCGAACAGGTATAAAGAGAATTATGATCACGGTGTTAGGTTTGAGAAACTAGATATTGGTGATCGAGTGTTAGTAAAAATGTTAGTGTTTTCAGGCAAAGCCAAACTCTCAGATAAGTGGGAGAAAGACCCGTAAGTTGTAGTAGAGCAGCCTGTTTCAAACATTCCAGTTTATAGAGTCAAAAATGAGGTGTCTGGGAAAATAAGAACGTTACATAGAAATCTTTTATTGCCTTTTATGTGCATAACTGAATCTTCTCGTTCAAATATAGAGTCAACTGACAAGATGCCAAGACCAGAGCAAAAAGAATCAACAGAGAAATAAGATATTTCAGAATCAGAATCCAGTGATGAAGAAACTATCATTAGAAAAAGGAAAGGTAAAACTAAACGAAATTTGAGTATTTCAGAAAGAAAATCAACGGCAGATTCATATGATAGTTCTCGGCAGTTCTCCACAATGGGATCATCTTTCAACTAGTCGGTCATCTATCACAAGGGATTCAACAACAACAACGTTGGAATCGCCAACACCGGAAATAACGGAACCAAGGAGGTCTGAATATGTCATAGACGGTAGAACATGATATTATTCTAATATGAATGATATATATTTTAAATATTTAGTAACAGTATTAAGTTATATGATTTGGAGAGGTTATAATTCATTTCAGTATTCTCCCTTAAGAAATGTCAGGAGACATTTTATTTAAGTGGGGGAGAATGTCACAGGGATACAATTGAATATAATTTAGTATTTAGTAATTCATTTATTTTGTCCTCATTCATTCATCCATACATTTCATTATGAACTCATTCATGGTTTACTCGTGTTTGACTGGTATTCGTGTTCTGTCACGTGATTGTGTTATTTTGGGTTGTGATTCACCAAATACGGTAATAGCTATAATATGTCTATATTTGGTAGTGGTAAAACAGGTTTTCATGGGTGTGTATGGTCAGTGCGCAAGTGTGAGTGATAACACTTAATTTATAATGTTTTGCACCATGATTTTAGAACATAACTCGTTTGCCAGCAGACAGCGACAGTTTTACAACTTGTCTGGTTAAATAGTTTGAGACTGTCAATAGTTTCAAACTATTACATTTAAGTTTTACTGAAGGCGAATTTGGTGAGAAATACTTTCTTTAATTGTTTTTATCTTAAAGTTACATAGCTAAATATTATAAAAATGTATGCGTCAATTGTATGAGTGTTTTCATTTCAGGTCACCTTCTTATCATCATTATTATTCACGAATGCCATAATAAAGTAATGTTGGAAACTGGACCATCCTTTTATTTATTTATTTTGTACGAGGAATAACGACCCCGTGACACTAGGTTGTAACCTATGTTTTTTTTTCACTGTTCTGCAGTCATCGGAAGTATTTAACTTCCCTGACTTGCAGACTGTTTCATTTGTTGAGGCGTTTTGCTATTATCAGGCCATAGGCACACACAAAATTCATACACAATAAAGGCATAAAAATGACGTGGCGAATACAAACTGTAATCAAAACCAAATTAAAAAAAAAGATTACAAAATAGGAGCAGAGCAAACAAAATTAGAGGAGGGATCAGCTACCATGTATTTGCAAGTATCCTCTTGTGACAGGTCACACCCACCGTGTATTCTTTGTAGTCATCGGAAAACTGAAAGAAAACCTACATAATTAGATGATTAACTAGACACGATGTCGTTGCGAGCAACGAGGAGGTCTTCCGTCCGATTTTTAGAAGAAAATATGACATCATCAACTTTGATTTTCGACCAAAAAACATGATATGGAAAAAGGAGTGAAGTACTTATGCTTTATTGCATCGCTTTTTATATGTTCTATTACATTGCTTTTTTAAATGCTTGCATTTCCTCCAATCAAGATTGAAAAGATTAATTTTGTTTACATCTGGTCCCTAAAAACCCAAATTGGGTAACGCAAGAGAAAATCATTATATTGATAGGATATAGAAACGTATTATACCTAATCTAGCATTAATGACCTTTCACAAAATGGTTCTCATTAAAGGGTTATAGATGAAAATTTTTGGAGCCCTTTGATCCCCTAATTTAAGGGGCCAGCCCCTTTTTCTTGGAATCAAGTGAAAGGACATTTAATTCTGAAAACATTTTGTCAACAAGTGTTTAAAAATTCGTTACTGTTCTGGAGATATATGAGAAAGAAGGTTTAAGGGGCCGATCCCTTATCTCCTTATAGGGGCCGTTTGGCGAAATTTTGAAGATTGCATATTGTTAAGAACATTAATTTGAACAACTTTTCTTCTGTATTGCATTACAAAATATTTTTCCTTTCTGAGATATGGGTGATCAAAATTTTGGACTTTTGGCCCCTAAAAACCCTTAATTACGTAATACATGACAAAATCGTTACATTGCTTGGATACATAACTGTAAGATAAACACATTTGCTTCTATAACATTTCACAAAATATCTCTCAGTAAAGGGCTACAAGTTAAAGACTTTAGAGCCCTTTGGTTCCCTAATTTTAGGGGCCAGCCCTTTTTCCTTGATATCAAATGAAATGTCATTTAATTCTAAACAAATTTTGTTCAACAAGTGTTTAGAAATGTCTTACCATTCTGGAGATATATGAGAAAGAAGGTTTTAGGGGCCGATCCCTTATCTCCTTATAGGGGCCGTTTAACAAAATTTTGAAGGTTGCATATTGTTAAAAACATTAATTTGAACAACTTTTCTTCTGTGATTCTTAACAAAATATTTTTCATTTCTTAGATATGGGTGATCGAAATTTTGGTCTTTTGGCCCCTAAAAACCCCTAATTACGTGATACATGACAAAATCATTACACTGCTTGGGTACATAACTGTGAGATAAACATATTTGCTTCTATAACATTTCACAAAATATCTCTCAGTAAAGGGCTACAGATTAAAGACTTTAGAGTCCTTTGGTTCCCTAATTTCAGGAGCCAGCCCCTTTTTCTTGATATCAAATGAAAGATCTTGTAAATATAAACTTTTTTTGCATTACATGTGTTAACAAAATATTTTTCAGAAAAGAGATAAACTAAAAAAAACCATGAAAAATTACGACGTTTTTTTAGTCTCAATTTTCGAGATCGGGCGAGCTTCAACGCTTTTTGAGCATGACAAATATGAATGCCAAATTGCACATCTACAATCTCTTGCCTACAATCCCTGAAAGTTTGAACTCAATATCTTTAACCGTTTAGGAGGAGATCCCTGGACAAGCCGACCCTCTGAAAATCGCTAAAACGTCATTTTCTCAAGAACGGAAATGACGTCATCAAAATAAAAAAAATGTATATTAAGTTCGGATTAATATCTATTAGATCTGAAAGTTTTACGAAAATCGGTTCAGGCATTTCCGAGAAATCGCCTGCACAAATTTTGTAAGAAAAAAAAAATAATAATAATAGGGAAAAAGAAACCGAACGAAAACAATAAGGTCTTCCGTTGGAAAACGGAAGACTTAATTATGGTCTAACAATAAGTAAAACAAGTTGCTGTCCTTTAAAAAAGGACTCCAATACGTGGACCATTTGCATGTGTTTCCAACGAAACGTGAAAGCCTTAAGATTATCAGAGATTCCACCGACTCTAGCCCTCTGCTTTTAACAACTAAATTTGTGCGTTGTATTACGTATACATGTATGTATAGCCCTGACTTTTTATCTCAGAATATTGAGGATTCATACTTCTAAAATAATTATGATCTATCTATGAATGAAGTTTGTGTGTATAGTATCAGGCATTCGGTGAATTCTAATATTTGTGCGCACATTACTATTCGCACTACTTTGTTAACAATGCAGTGACAGCTTTGTGAAAATTAAAAATTTCATATATTTTGATGCATTTGTCTTAAGATTTAAATTTTTATATAGTGACATATTTATTCAATCATACTTAAATGCTTACAAAAATTTAATCGGGAAGTTTTCTAGTCTCGCCTACTATAAAAGTAAAGTTAAGTTACACGTGTATTCGGAAAACAACAAAACATTGCAAATTATGCTATTTGATGCATGTTGTAGTTTCGGCATAACATTAACTTATTTCATAATACTGATAGTCCATATCACATGCCAATCATTTCTTTAAAAGGAATACTTTGTTTCTGTACTGTTTACCGACAACTTTACAATTACAGCGCCTTTGAACTTATGTGTGCATACGGCACGGAATCCCGATCCCGATTCAGATAAACGTGTGCTAGCCTGGTTCCCTGAGCTACCCATTACGCACAGGAACCAGGCTAGCTCATGCGCAGGCTGAATTTTCCCCATAGCATCCGGTTTAACCTCGCTTATATATTTTCTGCGTGGACCTCAGGGTCCACGCAAAAAAGAGTCGATCAGCATGCGACCCAGTGGAAGATTGTATTTGCGGACAGGTTCCTAGTATCGACCATAAAAGTTTTATGAACTTTTGTGTCTTTAACTTACCTCGCCTTAAAATTGTTTATACGTAAAGCATGCCCTTGCGTATCAAATTGATCGAGAGACTAAAACTCTATCATACGCATTTGATGAAGATATACTGCTACATAAGTAAGGACAGTTGACTATAAAATTTTGTTTTTAGCTATAGGTTACCACCCATGTCCCTTTCCAGTGAAGAATCCAAATATGAAACAGATAAAACAGACTCTATAGTATCTTTTATTTTAAGTTCACCCGTATATATCGAGTCAACATAAGTACGTAAGTAACAATTGTTAATTAGTAATATGTCGTCGATATACTGAATGTAAGTATTGAAGGCCACAGCGAGTGATTTATATTTTTTCTGGTACAAGCGTTTAATAAATTCTGCTTCATATTATACAAATATAGGCCCGTCAATGATGGGGCGCAATAAGTACTCATGGTTCCCATAAATGATATAATTTTTCGATAACTTGTATTAACATTCCTCCTGCCAGGGGCGCGAGATTCAGAATACAAATTAGACGCATTTTTTAAGAATCTTACTTTTGAAAAAGACTGCTAACCAAGGATCAAGCTCATTCAAATACAATTCAACATTTTAACACTCTTTAAAGAATATTTTATACCATGATGTAAAATGTTTTTACTGTTTTACAGGCGTCCGAAGTAGGTAGAATCCCACACTATTATAAACATAATTAACGTATTTAAAATAGCATATCAGCTGACATCTTCGCTAGCCAAGGGTTTATGGGGAGCGAAGTGGATTTCATTTCGAAAACTCGGGTACAGTGCCTCCACAACGATGGTCTTACCAGATCGCTTTAAAAACCTATATATTTTACTGGTGATTGAACATAGTTCTACAAACCTGTCAAGGCTCGCGTGATAGCATGGGAAGTAAACATGGCGAATGTAGAAGTTGCCTATCCCGTTAGTATATACGTTCCTGCTTACCATGGCTTATGGTTATTGCTTTTAAAGGTTCAGTGAGCTGTGTTTTATTCACGATAACGATACCTGGTTTTATAGCATAAAAGCTTTCATAGAAATCGGCGACTTTTCACTCCCAGTACAGGTCCTTACAAAACACTATAAAGTAAACATCCGTACTTTCCTTGGGTTATAACTTAATTTGTATTTAATCACTGCTAAAAGCATCGTTAATTATGTTGCGATACTAGTATTCGGTAGTCAACATGTTTTCAAGTTGTATTAATGCCATGATGTGTATATAACCCGTTGTTTATTTCGATCAAAAAGTATATATGCAATATGCTCGCTAGAGAACGCATCCACATCACCGAGTTTTCGTAATGAAATCCGCCAAGGTTTTATGGGGAGGAAAATAAACAGAAATCCCTTGGCTAGCAAAGATGGTCAGCTGAAAGTTTTCCAAAATCAATGCATTTTTTTTAACAGTACTTTATACAGTGTTGTAAAATGTGTTTTTTTTTACTGTCTTGAAGGCGTCTATGGTACAGTCATTTCATGGAGGCACACACATTCCCCATACAGTAGCGCCTATAAGACACTAATTTCTATCGATCATTTTTACAGCTTCAACTACGACAATAAGATTTTGAAACTGAGTGGATAGTCATCATAACTCAAACTGTTAACCCTTCCGAGTCTCTAAGATTTTGTTGATACTGGTTGAGTTTGTTTGTGGAAATTATACCATTGAACTACGAATTATTAACATAGTTAAAAAGCATGACATTGTCAGCTGATAGTAGGATAAAATTAATTCAACATGTTTTTAACAATATTTTATTCAATGTTGTAAAGTGTGTTTTTATTTCACAGTCTTGCTGGTTTTTTGTAGTATGTACAATCCCAGACTTGCAAGCTGTTTTACTTGTTGAGGCTGCATGTCAATGAAAATGGCAAAGGCACAGTATAGACCTAATGATATACCTTATGTAGCTTCTATAAACAATAGCCCAGATTTGATGCAATAAATGACAATTATCGGTTTAAGCCTACACTGAAATAAAAGCAATTGGGAATAAGGGTGTACAGTAGAAAGGCGGCGCTTTTGTAACAATTGGTGTTACCTGGCTGACCCCAGATCAGAGTTTTAATGTGTTTCCTTGACATATTTCATAGCATTAATAGACAAAAAAGCACGATAGCAAGAACACTTATTACAAGCATTTCATAGAGAGACTCACTTTCAAATATAACTGTTAACCAATGGCCAAGCGCATCTCCATGATATTTTTCCATCCAGGTTATAATTAAGTCAGATTCAGGTGCCCTTTTTAAGTCACTCAAAAATGAAGTCAATCATAAGGACAGATGTAACACTTAACCGAAGTATGTTGTATGTTGAATACAACCTCAAATTTAAATATTTGTTAATGTGACCGTTGACTTGATAACAAGCTCTACAAATATGTTTTCAAAAGTCTTTGACTTCGTATCCGTATACGAGACATTATTTTCTAAACATCATCTTTACGGTTCGAACTAAGAAAACAAGATAGTTTGAACCTGACTGTAGAGGCAAAGTAACTCAAACTGTTATGACTTCTGAGTCTCTAAACTTTTGTTGATATAGGTTGAGTCTCTATGTGGAAATTATACAATTAAACCACGGATTACGATTTTTAACATTTATTCTCTTTCCGAAAACATAATTTATATTTTAAAATCTCTGCCTTATTCAACGAGTGATGTGCAATTAACGGAAGAGCCATTGGAACAGCCGAATCATGCTGACAAAAATAGTGCACAAAGATTTGATAATTTATAAAAGAATTTTATTTTTCATTCTGTAGGTTGATGAATATACTTTTGGTTTACTAAGAAATTAATCAATTGAATTCATCTTACTAATAAATGTATTTACATCAATGAAATATTATTCAGTGTAGGTTAATATCGGGTCGTGATCTGGCATGAAGTCTCGTGGAGAGTCAGTATTGTTTTTCGTGAAATTCTAAAGGAAGGCTGTATTCATACGCACCAGATTTGCTGATTGGGTCTTCTGTGTTATGCGTAAATATCACTCAAATAAATAAATGCAATTTGAAAGGAGGAAAGAAAGTAAATGTAAATATTGTATGTTGAATACAACCAACAAATTTAAATACATGAATTTTATGATCTGACTGTTGGCTTCATAACAAGCTCTACAAATATGTTTTAAAAAGTTTTTTACTTCCCAACTGTAAAGGAGACACTAATTTCAATTAATCATTTTTATAGCTTCAACCAAGAAAATAAGATTGTTTGAACCTGCATGGGCGGAAATCATCATAACTCAAACTGATAATTCTTTCGAATCTCAAAGATTTGGTTGATACTGTTTGGATTTATATGTGGATAATAACAAATGAACCACGGATTATGAACAAAGTTAAAAAAAACACGTCAGCTGAAAGTAGGAAAAAAAATAAATGCAACATGTTTTTAACAATATTTTAAAATGATACTAAGTATGTTCATAATTGATACACTTAAAGACTTTTATGTAACAACATGTTACACAAATGAAATTTCAACTACGTGCCGTTTTTTCACCGATTGGGCCATATCTTGTAATGGGAAATAATTAGAATTTTTTAAGCTAAAATTTGACTCAAAGATTGTTTGTGACCTGTAATTATGTCCTGATGGGAGCTTTGGTCATTGGTGCTAGTTCAACATAACTTTAAGAAAAAGAGACATATCGATTCTTTTCCATTAGAGAAAGACTTCAGTTTTAATATTTTCATTTGTGAGCTTGCTCGCAGTACCTCTAGTTATTATCAAATGATTATTATTATCAAAGTACATTGTATACATTTATTAAATTATACAAAACATATCCCCAATATTAATAACACAAGGCACCTTTAACGTGTCGGATCTAATGATATCTATAGATACTAAGCCAGTAAATTGAATATATAGAGCACTGAAAATGGCTAACAACGCGAATTTTCACAATTTCAATTTTTCGTGTCGCTAGCCATTTTTAGTGCTTTATATACGTGCGGACCCATATACGAGAGTTTTTCAGTAATTATTGAGACATTTTCTCTTATTCGTTTAGGAACAAAAATTAGCCGTTGAAATTTCACAAAAATCTAAATAAGGATAGAGTTTATTGATGTGAAAAGTTTTCTGTCTACGGCATGATTAGATCATCCCTAGTTAGCTGTTCAACGTGCCTTGGACCACTGACCCGGCGCAAGTTCTGCAAATTTTCATTGGGATATCATTTGGTATCATAGGGGTATCATAGGGGTATCATTAGGTGTATTTGGGTATCATTGGGGGAACATTGGGGTTCATTGGGGTATCATTGGGGTTCATTGGGGTATCATTGGGGTTCATTGGGGTATCATTGGGGTTCATGGGGTGTCATTGGGGTTCATTGGGGTAAAAAGACGCACCGTTTTAAACCATACTAAAAATGTGTTTTTTCACTGTCTTGCCGTGTCTGTAGTATCTAGAATCCCGGACTTGCGGGCTGTTTTTCTCGTTGAGGCCAAATCCCTACAAAAATGTTATCTAGCTGAAACCAGATCAGAGATGTTTTTGATACTGGTTGAGTCTATATGTGGATATTATACAATTGAACCACCAATTGTAAATATTGTTGTTATATAGCTGAAACCACATCAGAACTTTCAGATTCCATGCATAAAAGGGCAAAACATGCACAATAACTGGAAAGCTAAAACACTTATTAGACGAATTTCATTAACTGTCTTACCTTCAACTAATACTGTTATCCAATGGCCAAGCGCATCCTTACAATATTTTTGAATCTTAGTAAAGTCAAATCCATGTGCCCTTTTTAAGTCACTTACAAATCATGTCAATTATGTGAACACATTAATATTCAACGGAGGTATGTTGTATGTTAAACGCAACCTCAAATTTTATCCATTTGATGATGTGACCGTTGACTTGTTTTCAAAAGCCTTTTCACTTCCCAACCGCAAACGAGGCACTAATCATTTTTATAATTCCAACTTTAAAAAAAAATAGTTTGAACCTGCACGAGCGGAGAGTCATCATAACTCATAACTCTAAGATGTTTTTGATACTGGTTGAGTCTCTGTGTGGATATTATACAATCGAACTACCAATTATGAACATAGTTTAAAAAACACGTCAGCTGACAGTAGGATAAAATAAATGCAACATGTTTTTAACAATATTCCATATCATGTTGTAAAGTGTGTTTATTCACCGTCTTGCAGGCGTCTGTAGTATGTACAATGCCGACTTACAGGCTGTTATTCTCGTTGAGGCCAAATCGCTATAAAATGGCACATGCAAACAAATTTCAAACATAGTGGCGCTTTCATGGTATACTTTATGTTGGTTCCATAAACAATAGCCCTGATTTGATCCAATACAGGACAATTATTAGTTTAATCCTATACTAAAATATAAGGAATTCGGAATAATGGTGTACAATCAGTATTAACAGTATTAAGCATTTCTATTACAATTGTTGTTATATAGCTGAAACCAGATAATATATGTTTTTGACACTGGTTGAGTCTATATGTGGATATTATACAATTGAACCACGAATTACGAACAAAGTTTACAAACACGTCAGCTGACAGTAAGATAAAATTAAGGCTGTTTTCTCGTTGAGGCGAAATCGCTATTAAATGCCACATGCAAACAAATTTCCAACACAGTAGCGCTCTTATCGCATACTTTATATGTGTTCCATGAACAAGCCCACGTTTAATGCAATACAAGACAATTGTTAGTTTAAGCCTACACAAAAATATAAGTAATTCGGAATAACGGTATACAATCGAGGTTCAGAGTTTTTGTAACTATTGTAACTATTGTTGTTATCTAGCTGAAACCAGAACAAAACTTTGTATGTGTTTCGTTTACAGGTTACATGCATTCAAGGGCAAAACATGCTCAAAAGCAAAAACACTTATTAGAAGCATTTCATTAAGTGTCTTACCTTCAACTGGTACTGTTATCCAATGGCCAAGCGCATCCTTAAGATATCTTCCATTCTAAGTACAGTCAAATTCATGTGCTTTTTTAGGTCACTTACAAATCATGTCAATTATGTGAACACTTTAATATTCAACGGACGTATGTTGTATATTAAATACAACCTCAAATTTTATCCATTTGATGATGTGACCGTTGACTTGTTTTCAAAAGCCTATTAACTTCCCAACCGCAAACGAGGCACTAATTTTTATCAATCATTTTTATAATTCCAACTAAAAAAATATAAAAGTTTGAACCTGCATGAGCGGAGAGTCATCATAACTCAAATTGTTGAAGCTTCCGAGTCTCTAAGATGTTTTGATACTGGTTGAGTCTATTTGTGGATATTATACAACTGTACCACGAATATAGTTTAACAAACACGTCAGCTGACAGTAGGATAAAATTAATGCAACATGTTTTTAACAATATTTCATATCATGTTGTAAAGTGTGTTTATTCACCGTCTTGCGGGCGTCTGTAGTATGTACAATCCCGGACTTGCAGGCTGTTTTTCTCGTTGAGGCCAAATCGCTATAAAATGCCACATACAAACAAATTTCAAACACAGTAGCGCTCTTACGGTATACTTTATGTTGGTTCCATAAACAATATCTCAGATTTGATGCAATACAGGACAATTATTAGTTTAATCCTACACAGAAATATAAGTAATTCGGAATAACGATGTACAATCGAGTTTCGGTGCTTTTGTAATAATTGTTGTTATCTAGCTGAAACCAGAACAAAACTTTTTGTGTGTTCCGTTTACAGATTCCTTGCACAAAAGGGCAAAACATGCACAAAAGCAAAAACACTTATTAGAAGCATTTCATTAAGTGTCTTACCTTCAACTTATACTGTTATTCAATGGCAAAGCGCATCCTTACAATATCTTCCAATCTAAGTACAGTCAAATTAATAGGCCCTTTTAAGTCACTTACAAATCATGTCAATTATGTACGTACAATCCCGGACTTGCAGGCTGTTTTTCTCGTTGCGGCCACATCGCTATAGAATGCCATATGCAAACAAATTTCAAACACAGTAGCGCTCCTATGGTATACTTTATATTGGTTTCATAAACAAAAGCCCACATTTGATGCAATACAGGACAATTATTAGTTGTATCCTACACACAAATATAAAGAATTCGGATAAACCGTGTACAATCGAGGTTCAGCATTTTTGTAACAATTGTTGTTATCTAGCTGAAACCAGATCAAAACGTTTTAGGTGTTCCGTTTACAGATTCCATGCATTCAAGGGCAAAACATGCTCAAAAGACAAAAACACTTATTAGAAGCATTTCATTAAGTGTCCTACCTTCAACCAATACTGTTATGCAGTGGCCAAGCGCATCCTTACAGCATTTTCCAAAATTAGTAAAGTCAAATGCATGTGCACTTTTTATGTCACTTACAAATCATGTTAATTATGTGAACACATGTTGTTATCTAGCTGAAACCAGATCAGAGATGTCTTTGATACTAGTTGAGTCTATTTGTGGATATTATACAATTGAACCACGACTTATTAACATAGTTTAACAAACAACTAAGCTGACAGTAGGTTAAATTTAATGCAACATGTTTTTCACGATATTTCATATTATGTTGAAAAGTGTGTTTATTTACCGTCTTGCAGGCGTCTATAGTATGTACAATCCCGAACTTGCAGGCTGTTTTTCTCGTTGAGGCCAAATCGCTATAAAATGCCACATGCAAACAAATTTTCAACACAGTAGCGCTCTTATGGTGTACTTTATATTTGTTCCATAAACAATAGCCCACATTTGATGCAATACAGGACAATTATTAGAGTATTTACTCAAACATATAAGTAATTCGGAATAACGATGTACAATCGAGGTACAGCATTTTTGTAACAATTGTTGTTATCTAGCTGAAACCAGATCAAATCTTTTTGTGGGTTCCGTTTACAGATTCCATGCATTCAAGGGCAAAACATGCTCAAAAGCAAAAACACTTATTAGATGCATTTCAATAAGTGTCTTACCTTTAACTAATACTGTTATCCAATGTTTAAGCGTTTCCTTACAATATTTTCCAACCTTAGTAAAGTCAAATTAATGTGCCCTTTTTAAGTCACTTATAAATCATGTTTATTTTGTGAACACAATTATATTCAACGGACACATGTTGTATGTTGAATACAACCTCAAATTTTAAATATTTGATGATGTGACAGTTGACTTGTTCTCATAAGCCTTTAACTTCCCAACTGTAAAGGAGGCAATAATTTTTATCAATCATTTTTATCATTCCAACTAAAAAAATAAAACAGTTTGAACCTGCGTGAGCGGAGAGTCATCATAACTCAAACTGTTGAAGCTTCCAAGTCTCTAAGATGTTTTGATACTGGTTGAGTCTATTTGTGGATATTATACAATTGAACCAAGAACATAGTTTAACAAACACGTCAGCTGACAGTAGGATACAATTAATGCAACATGTTTTTCACAATATTTTATATTATGTTGAAAAGAGTGTTTATTCCCCGTCTTGCAGGCGTCTGTAGTATGTACAATCCCGGACTTGCAGGCTGTTTTTCTCGTTGAGGCCAAATCGCTATAAAATGCCAAATGCAAACAAATTTCAAACACAGTAGCGCTCCTATGGTATACTTTATGTTGGTTCAATAAACAATAGCCTACATTTGATGCAATAAAGGAAAATTAATAGTTTAATCCTAAAATAAAATATAAAGAATTCGGATAAACGGTGTACAATCGAGGTTCAGCGTTTATGAAACAATAGTTATCTAGCTGAAACCAAATCAAAACTTTTTGTGTGTTCCGTTTACAGATTCCATGCATTCAAGGGCAAACATGCTCAAAAGCAAAAACACTTATTAGAAGCCTTTTATTTAGTGTCTTACCTTCAACTAATACTGTTATTCAATGGCCAAGCGCATCCTTACAATATTTTCCAATCTTATTAAAGTCAAATGCATGAGCCCTTTTTAAGTCACTTACAAATCATGTTAATTTTGTGAACACATTAATATTCAACGAACGCATGTTGTATGTTGAATACAACCTCTAATTCTAAATATTTGATCATGTTACAGTTGACTTGTTCTCAAAAGCCTTTTAACTTCCCAACTGTAAAGGAGGCAATAATTTTTATCAATCATTTTTATCATTCCAACTAAAAAAATAAAAAGTTTTGAACCTGCATGAGCGGAGAGTCATCATTACTCAAACTGTTGAAGCTTCCGATTTTATAAGATGTTTTGATACTGGTTGAGTCTATTTGTGAATATCATACAATTGAACCACGAACCTAGTTCAACAACCACGTCAGCTGACAGTAGGATAAAATTAATGCAACATGTTTTAACAATATTTAATATCCTGTTCTATAGAGTGTTTATTCACCGTCTTGCAGGCGTCTGTAGTATGTACAATCCCGGACTTGCAGGCTGTTTTTCTCGTTGAGGCCAAGTCGCTATAAAATGCCAAATGCAAACACATTTCCAACACAGTACCGCTCCTATGGTATACTTTATATTGGTTTCATAAACCAAGCCAACATTTGATGCAATACAGGACAATTATTAGTTGTATACTATACAAAAATATAAAGAATTCGGATAAACGGTGTACAATCGAGGTTCAGCATTTTTGTAACAATTGTTGTTATCTAGCTGAAACCAGATCAAAACTTATTATGTGTTCCGTTTACAGAGTTCATGCATTAAAGGGCAAAACATGCTCAAAAGCAAAAACACTTAATAGACGCATTTCATTAAGTGTCTTAGCTTCAACTAATACTGTTATGCAGTGGCCAAGCGCATCCTTACAGCATTTTCCAATATTAGTAAAGTCAAAGGCATGTGCCCTTTTTAAGTCACTTACAAATCATGTTAATTATGTGAACACATGTTGTTATCTAGCTGAAACCAAATCAGAGATGTTTTTGATACTGTTTGAGTCTATTTGTAGATATTATACAATTGAACCACGACTTATTAACATAGTTTAACAAACAAGTCAGCTGACAGTAGGATACATTTAATGCAACATGTTTTTCACAATATTTCATATTATGTTGAAAAGTGTGTTTATTTACCGTCTTGCAGGCGTCTGTAGTATGTACAATCCCGGACTTGCAGGCTGTTTTTCTCGCTGAGGCCATATCGCTATAAAATGCCACATGCAAACAAATTTCCAACACAGTATCGCTATTATAGTATACTGTATATTGGTTCTATAAACAATAGCCCACATTAAATGCAATAGAGGGCAATTATTAGCTTAATCCTTCACAAACATATAAGGAATTCGGAATAACGGTGTACAATCGAGGTTCAGCGTTTTTTTAACAATTGTTGTTATCTAGCTGAAACCAGAACAGAGATGTTTTTGATACTGGTTGAGTCTATTTTTGGATAGTATACATTTGAACCACGACTTATGAACATAGTATAACAAACAAGTCAGCTGGCAGTAGGATAAAATAAATGCAACATGTTTTTAAGAATATTTCAAATCATGTTGTAAAGTGTGTTGATTCACCGTGTTGCAGGCGTCTGTAGTATGTACAATCCCGGACTTGCAGGCTGTTTTTCTCGTTGAGGCCAAATCGCTATAGAATGCCACATGCAAAAAATTTTCAACACAGTAGCGCTCCTATGGTATACTTTATATTGGTTCCATAAACAATAGCTCACATTTGATGCAATACAGGTCAATTATTAGTTTAATCCTACACTAAAATATAGGATTTTATGGTATACTTTATACTGGTTCCATAAACAATAGCCCGCTTTAGATGCAATAAAGGACAATTAATAGTTTAATCCTACACTAAAATATAAGGAATTCGGAATAACGGTGTACAATCGAGGTTCAGCGTTTTTGTAACAACTGTTGCTATCAAGCTGAAAACAGAGATTCCATGCATTAAAGAGCAAAACATGCTCAAAAGCAAAAACACTTATTAGAAGCTTTTTATTAAGTGTCTTACCTTCAACTAATACTGTTATCCAATGGCCAAGCGCATCCTTACAATATTTTCCAATCTTATTAAAATCAAATTAATGTGCCCTTTTTAAATCACTTATAAATCATGTTAATTATGTGAACACATTAATATTCAACGGACGCATGTTGTATGTTGAATACAACCTCAAATTTTAAATATTTGATGACGTGACAGTTGACTTGTTCTAAAAAGCCTTGAACTTCCCAACTGTAAAGGAGGCACTAATTTTTATCAATCATATTTATCCTTCAAACTAAAAAAATAAAAGTTGCACCTGCAGGAGCGGAGAGTCATCATAACTCAAACTGTTGAAGCTTCCAAGTCTGTAAGATGTTTTGATACTGGTTGAGTTTATTTGTCGATATTATACAATTGAACCACGAACATAGTTTAACAACCACGTTAGCTGACAGTAGGATAACATTAATGCAACATGTTTTAGCAATATTTCATATCATGTTGTAAAGTGTGTTTATTCACCGTCTTGCAGGCGTCTGTAGTATGTACAATCCCGGACTTGCAGGCTGTTTTTCTCGTTGAGGCCAAATCGCTAAAAAATGCCACATGCAAACAAATTTTCATTACAGTAGCGCTCTTATGGTGTACTTTATATTTGTTCCATAAACAATAGCCCACATTTGATGCAATACAGGACAATGATTAGAGTATTTACTAAAATATTAAGAAATTGGAATAACGGTGTACAATCGAGGTACAGCATTTTTGTAACAATTGTTGTTATCTAGCTGAAACCAGATCAAAACTTTTTGTGTGTTCCGTTTACAGATTCCATGCATTCAAGGGCAATACATGCTCAAAAGCAAAACACTTATTAGATGCATTTCAATAAGTGTCTTACCTTTAACTAATACTGTTATCCAATGTTTAAGCGTTTCCTTACAATATTTCCAACCTTAGTAAAGTTAAATTAATGTGCCTTTTTTAAGTCACTTAAAAATCATGTTAATTTTGTGAACACATTAATAATCAACGGACGCATGTTGTATGTTGAATACAACCTCAAATTTTAAATATTTGATGATGTGACAGTTGACTTGTTCTCATAAGCCTTGAACTTCCCAACTGTAAAGTAGGCACTAATTTTTATCAATCATTTTTATCATTCCAACTAAAACCATTAAACAGTTTGAACCAGCGTGAGCAGAGAGTCATCATTACTCAAACTGTTGAAGCTTACGAGTCTCTTAGATGTTTTGATACTGGTCGAGTCTATTTGTGGATATTATACAATTGAACTACGAACATAGTTTAACAAACACGTCTGCTGACAGTAGGATAAAATAATTGCTACATGTTTTAGCATTATTTAATATCAAGTTGTAAAGTGTGTTTTTTCACCGTCTTGCAGGCGTCTGTAGTTTGTACAATCCCGGACTTGCAGGCTGTTTTTCTCGTTGAGGGCAAATCGCTGTAAAATGCCACATGCAAACAAATTTCCAACACGGTAGCGCTCTTATGGTATACTTTTATTGTTTCCATAAACAATAGCCCACATTTGATGCAATTAAGGACAATTAATAGTTTATTCTACACTAAAATATAAGGAATTCGGAATAACGGTGTACAATCCAGGTTCAGAGTTTTTGTAACAATTGTTGTTATCTAGCTGAAACCAGATCAGAGATGTTTTTGATACTGGTTGAGTCTATTTGTGGATATTATACAACTGAACCACGACTTATAAACATAGTTTAACAAGTCAGCTGACAGTAGGATACAATTAATGCAACATGTTGTAGCAATATTTAATACCATGTTTTAAAGAGTGTTTATTCACCTTCTTGCAGGCGTTTGCTGTATGTACAATCCCGGACTTGCAGGCTGTTTTTCTCGTTGAGGCCAAATCGCTATAAAATGCCACATGCAAACAAAGGACTAAGTGCGGTTTTATGCAATTTTTGCCCCCCAAAATCAAAGTTTAATAAAGACCTTTAAAATAAGGTGAAAGATAGTTAAAATCATATTGGAAATAAAGGTGTAAAAGGTTATGACCACAGTGACGTCATAATGTAGAAATGACGTCATGAATATTGCATTATGTTGATAAATTGATGTTTTGTAGCAAAATATGGGTGTTTTCCGATGGTTATTCGACTGGGAAACATCGAGCGCAGGCTTGCTCAAGTACCATTTTTTAGTATAATATGTATAACTATCTGAAGAAAAACATATGTTAAAATCGCACTTGAGCAGACCTGCGCTCTATACTTCCGAATGCAAAATATAGAGCAAAAATGAGAATATCTTCATTTGTTTGCAAGTTTGCGGGAATTAGGTCATTTAGGTGACGTCATAGATAAACAGGGAGTGAGCAATGATGACTAAAATCATTATTAAAGTTATAGGCATCCTCTTTACAATAATTTGTGAAGATTTCATTTTTATACGATACTATTTAAAAATTGGCTGAAATCGGGGGCAGATATTTGACCATACCGCACATAGTCCTTTCCAACACAGTAGCGCTCTTATGGTATACTTTATATTGGTTCCATAAAAAATAGCCCATGTTTGATGCAATACAGGACAATTATTAGTTTAAACCTTCAAAAAAATTTAAGTAATTCAAACAAATGGTGTACAATCGAGGTTCAGCGATTTTGTAACGATTGTTGTTATCTTGTTGAAACCAGATCAGAGATGTTTTTGATACAGGTTGAGTCTCTCTGTGGATATTATACAATTGAACCACGACTTCTGAACATAGTTTAACAAACAAGTCAGCTGGCAATAGGATGAAATTAATCCAACATGTTTTTAAGAATATTTCAAATCATGTTGTAAAGTGTGTTGATTCACCGTCTTGCAGGCGTCTGTAGTATGTACAATCCCGGACTTGCAGGCTGTTTTTCTCGTTGCGGCCAAATCGCTATAGATTGCCACATGCAAAATATTATCAACATAGTAGTTCTCCTATAGTATTCTTTATATTGGTTTCATAAACAATAGCCCACATTTGATGCTATACAGGTCAATTATTAGTTTAATCCTACACTAAAATATAGGATTTTATGGTATACTTTATATTGGTTCCATAAACAATAGCCCACATTTGATGCAATTAAGGACAATTAATAGTTTAATCCTACACTAAAATATAAGGAATTCGGAATAACGGTGTACGATCAAGGTTTAGAATTTTTGTAACAATGGTTGTTATCTAGCTGAAACCAGATCAAAATTTTTGTGTGTTCCGTTTACAGATTCCATGCATTCAAGGGCAAAACATGCTCAAAAGCAAAAACAGTTATTAGAAGCTTTTTATTAAGTGTCTTACCTTTAACTAATACTGTTATCCAATGGCCAAGCGCATCCTTACAATTATTTTCCAATCTTATTAAAGTCAAATTAATGTGCCCTTTTTAAGTCACTTATAAATCTTGTTAATTATGTGAACACATTTATATTCAAAGGACGCATATTGTATGTTAAATACAACCTCAAATTTTAAACATTTGATGATGTGACAGTTGACCTGTTTTCAAAAGCCTTTAACTTCCCAACTGTATAGGAGGCACTAATTTTTATCAATCATTTTTATCATTCCAACTTAAAAAAATAAAACAGTTTGAACCTGCGTGAGCGGAGAGTCATCATAACTCAAACTGTTGAAGCTTCCAAGTCTCTAAGATGTTTTGATACTGGTTGAGTTTATTTGTGGATATTATACAATTGAACCAAGAACATAGTTTAACAAACACGTCAGCTGACCGTAGGATAAAGTTAATGCAACATGTTTTAGCAATATTTCATATCATGTTGTAAAGAATGTTTTTTCACCGGCTTGCAGGCGTCTGTACTATGTTTAATCCCGGACTTGCAGGCTGTTTTTCCCGTTGAGGCCAAATCGATATAAAATGCCACATGCAAACAAATTTCAAACACAGTAGCGCTCCTGTGGTATACTTTATATTGGTTCCATAAACAAAAGCCCACATTTGATGCAATACATGACAATTATTAGTTGTATCCTACACAAAAATATAAAGAATTCGGATAAACAGTGTACAATCTATGTTCAGTATTTTTGTAACAATTGTTGTTATCTAGCTGAAACCAGATCAAAACTTTTAGGTGTTCCGTTTACAGATTCCATGCATTAAAGGGCAAAACATGCTCAAAAGCAAGAACACTTATTCGAAGCTTTTTATTAAGTGTCTAACCTTCAACTGATACTGTTATGCAGTGGCCAAGCGCATCTTTACAGCATTTTCCAATATAAGTAAACACATGTTGTTATCTAGCTGAAACCAGATCAGAGATATCTTAGATACTGGTTGAGTCTATTTGTGGATATTATACAATTGAACCACGACTTATTAACATAGTTTAACAAACAAGTCAGCTGACAGTAGGATAAATTTAAGGCAACATGTTTTTCACAATATTTTATATTATGTTGAAAAGTGTGTTTATTCCCCGTCTTGCAGGCGTCTGTAGTATGTACAATCCCGGACTTGCAGGCTGTTTTTCTCGTTGAGGCCAAATCGCTATAAAATGCCATATGCAAACAAATTTCAAACACAGTAGCACTCCTATGGTATACTTTATGTTGGTTCAATAAACAATAGCCTACATTTGATGCAATAAAGGACAATTAATAGTTTAATCTTACACTAAAATATAAAGAATTCGGATAAACGGTGTACAATCGAGGTTCAGCGTTTATGAAACAATAGTTGTTATCTACCTGAAACCAAATCAAAACTTTTTGTGTGTTCCGTTTACAGATTCCATGCATTCAAGGGCAAACATGCTCAAAAGAATAAACACTTATTAGAAGCCTTTTATTTAGTGTCTTACCTTCAACTAATACAGTTATTAAATGGCCAAGCGCATCCTTACAATATTTTCCAATCTTATTAAAGTCAAATGCATGAGCCCTTTTTAAGTCACTTACAAATCATGTTAATTTTGTGAACACATTAATATTCAACGAACGCATGTTGTATGTTGAATACAACCTCAAATTCTAAATATTTGATGATGTGACAGTTGACTTGTTCTCAAAAGCCTTTTAACTTCCCAACTGTAAAGGAGGCAATAATTTTTATCAATCATTTTTATCATTCCAACTAAAAAAATAAAAAAGTTTGAACCTGCATGAGCGGAGAGTCATCATAACTCAAACTGTTGAAGCTTCCGCTTTTATAAGATGTTTTGATACTGGTTGAGTCTATTTATGAATATTATACAATTGAACCACGAACATAGTTTAACAACCACGTCAGCTGACAGTAGGATAACATTAATGCAACATGTTTTAACAATATTTAATATCCTGTTCTATAGAGTGTTTATTCACCGTCTTGCAGGCGTCTGTAGTATGTACAATCCAGGACTTGCAGGCTGTTTTTCTCGATGAGGCCAAGTCGCTATAAAATGCAAAATGCAAACATATTTCCAACTCAGTAGCGCTTCTATGGTATACTTTTTATTGGCTCCATAAACCAAGCCAACATTTGATGCAATACAGGACAATTATTAGTTGTATACTACACAAAAATATAAAGAATTCGGATAAACCATGTACAATCGAGGTTCAGCATTTTTGTAACAATTGTTGTTATCTAGCTGAAACCAGATCAAAACTTTTTATGTGTTTCCTTTTACAGATTTCATGCATTAAAGGGCACAACATGCTCAAAAGCAAAAACACTTAATAGACGCATTTCATTAAGTGTCTTAGCTTCAACTAATACTGTTATGCAGTGGCCAAGCGCATCCTTACAGCATTTTCCAATATTAGTAAAGTCAAAGGCATGTGCCCTTTTTAAGTCACTTACAAATCATGTTAATTATGTGAACACATGTTGTTATCTAGCTGAAACCAGAACAGAGATGTTTTTGATACTGTTTGAGTCTATTTGTGGATATTATACAATTGAACCACGACTTATTAACATAGTTTAACAAACAAGTCAGCTGACAGTAGGATAAATTTAATGCAACATGTTTTTCACAATATTTCATATTATGTTGAAAAGTGTGTTTATTTACCGTCTTGCAGGCGTCTGTAGTATGTACAATCCCGGACTTGCAGGCTGTTTTTCTCGTTGAGGCCAATCGCTATAAAATGCCACATGCAAACAAATTTCCAACACAGTAGCGCTCTTATAGTATACTGTATATTGGTTCCATAAACAATAGTCCACATTAAATGCAATACAGGGCAATTATTAGTTTAATCCTTCACAAACATATAAGGAATTCTGAATAACGGTGTACAATCGAGGTTCAGCGTTTTTTTCACAATTGTTGTTATCTAGCTGAAACCAGAACAGAGATGTTTTTGATACTGGTTGAGTCTATTTGTGGATATTATACATTTGAACCACGACTGATGAACATAGTATAACAAAAAAGTCAGCTGGCAGTAGGATAAAAAAAAATGCAACATGTATTTAAGAATATTTCAAATCATGTTGTAAAGTGTGTTGATTCACCGTCTTGCAGGCGTCTGTAGTATGTACAATCCCGGACTTGCAGGCTGTTTTTCTCGTTGAGGGCAAATCGCTATAGAATGCCACATGCAAAAAACTTTCAACACAGTAGCGCTCCTATAGTATACTTTAAATTGGTTTCATAAACAATAGCCCACATTTGATGCAATACAGGTCAATTATTAGTTTAATCCTAAATTAAAATATAGGATTTTATGGTATACTTTATACTGGTTCCATAAGCAATAGCCCGCTTTAGATGCAATAAAGGAAAATTAATAGTTTAATCCTACACAAAAATAAAGAATTTGGAATAACGGTGTACGATCAAGGTTCAGCGTTTTTGTAACAATTGTTGTTATCAAGCTGAAACCAGATCAAAACTTTTTGTATGTTCTGTTCACAGATTCCATGCATTTAAGGGCAAAACATGCTCAAAAGAAAAAACACTTATTAGAAGCTTTTTATTAAGTGTCTTACCTTCAACTAACACTGTTATCCAATGGCCAAGCGCATCCTTACAATATTTTCCAATTTTATTAAAGTCAAATTAATGTGCCCTTTTTAAGTCACTTACAAATCATGTTAATTATTTGAACACATTAATATTCAACGGACGCATATTGTATGTTGAATACAACCTCAAATTTTAAATATTTGATGATGTGACAGTTGACTTGTTCTCAAAAGCCTTTAACTTCCCAACTGTAAAGGATGCACTAATTTTTATCAATCATATTTATCCTTCAAACTAAAAAAATAAAAGTTTGCACCTGCATGAGCGGAGAGTCATCATAACTCAAACTGTCGAAGCTTCCGAGTATCTAAGATGTGTTTAATACTGGTTGAGTCTATTTGTGGATATTATACAACTGAACCACGAGCATAGTTTAACAACCACGTCAGCTGACAGTAGGATAACATTAATGCAACATGTTTTAACAATACTTCATATCATGTTGTTAAATTTGTTCATTCACCGTCTTGCAGGCGTCTGTAGTATGTACAATCCCGGACTTGCAGGCTGTTTTTCTCGTTGAGGCCAAATCGCTATAGAATGCCACATGCAAAATATTTTCAACACAGTAGCGCTCCTATAGTATACTTTATATTGGTTCCATAAACAATAGCCCACATTTGATGCAATACAGGTCAATTATTAGTTTAATCCTACACTAAAATATAGGATTTTATGGTATACTTTATACTGGTTCCATAAACAATAGCCCGCTTTAGATGCAATTAAGGACAATTAATAGTTTAATCCTACACTAAAATATAAGGAATTCGGAATAACGGTGTACAATCGAGGTTCAGCGTTTTTGTAACAACTGTTCTTATCAAGCTGAAAACAGAGATTCCATGCATTAAAGAGCAAAACATGCTCAAAAGCAAAAGCACTTATTGGAAGCTTTTATTAAGTGTCTTACCTTCAACTAATACTGTTATCCAATGGCCAAGCGCATCCTTACAATATTTTTCAATCTTATTAAAGTCAAATTAATGTGCCCTTTTTAAATCACTTACAAATCATGTCAATTATGTGAACACATTAATATTCAACGGACGCATGTTGTATGTTGAATACAACCTCAAATTTTAAATATTTGATGATGTGACAGTTGACTTGTTCTCAAAAGCCTTTTAACTTCCCAACTGTAAAGGAAGCAATAATTGTTATCAATCATTTTTATCATTCCAACTAAAAAAATAAAAAAGTTTGAACCTGCATGAGCGGAGAGTCATCATAACTCAAACTGTTGAAGCTTCCGATTTTATAAGATGTGTTTGATACTGGTTGAGTCTATTTGTGGATATTATACAATTGAACCACGAAAATAGTTTAACAACCACGTCAGCTGACAGTAGGATAACATTAATGCAACATGTTTTAACAATACTTCATATCATGTTGAAAAGTGTGTTTATTCACCGTCTTGCAGGAGTCTGTAGTATGTACAATCCCGGACTTGCAGGCTGTTTTTCTCGTTGAGGCGAAATCGCTATAGAATGCCACATGCAAAAAAATTTCAAAACAGTAACGCTCCTAGAGTATACTTTATATTGGTTCCATAAACAATAGCCCACATTTGATGCAATACAGGTCAATTATTAGTTTAAGCCTATATTAAAATATAGGATTTTATGGTATACTTTATACTGGTTCCATAAACAATAGCCCGCTTTAGATGCAATTAAGGACAATTAATAGTTTAATCCTACACCTAAATATAAGGAATTCGGAATAACGTTGTACAATCGAGGCTCAGCGTTTTTGTAACAATTGTTGTTATCAAGCTGAAACCAGATCAAAACTTTTTGTGTGTTCTGTTTACAGATTCCATGCATTAAAGAGCAAAGCATGCTCAAAAGCAAAAACACTTATTCGAAGCTTTTTATTAAGTGTCTTACCTTCAACTAATACTGTTATCCAATGGCCAAGCGCATCCTAACAATATTTTCCAATCTTATTAAAGTCAAATGCATGAGCCCTTTTTAAGTCACTTACAAATCATGTTAATTTTGTGAACACATTAATATTCAACGAACGCATGTTGTATGTTGAATACAACCTCAAATTCTAAATATTTGATGATGTGACAGTTGACTTGTTCTCAAAAGCCTTTTAACTTCCCAACTGTAAAGGAGGCAATAATTTTTATCAATCATTTTTATCATTCCAACTAAAAAAATAAAAAAGTTTGAACCTGCATGAGCGGAGAGTCATCATAACTCAAACTGTTGAAGCTTCCGCTTTTATAAGATGTTTTGATACTGGTTGAGTCTATTTGTGAATATTATACAATTGAACCACGAACATAGTTTAACAACCACGTCAGCTGACAGTAGGATAACATTAATGCAACATGTTTTAACAATATTTAATATCCTGTTCTATAGAGTGTTTATTCACCGTCTTGCAGGCGTCTGTAGTATGTACAATCCAGGACCTGCAGGCTGTTTTTCTCGATGAGGCCAAGTCGCTATAAAATGCAAAATGCAAACATATTTCCAACTCAGTAGCGCTTCTATGGTATACTTTTTATTGGTTCCATAAACCAAGCCAACATTTGATGCAATACAGGACAATTATTAGTTGTATACTACACAAAAATATAAAGAATTCGGATAAACCATGTACAATCGAGGTTCAGCATTTTTGTAACAATTGTTGTTATCTAGCTGAAACCAGATCAAAACTTTTTATGTGTTTCCTTTTACAGATTTCATGCATTAAAGGGCACAACATGCTCAAAAGCAAAAACACTTAATAGACGCATTTCATTTAGTGTCTTAGCTTCAACTAATACTGTTATGCAGTGGCCAAGCGCATCCTTACAGCATTTTCCAATATTAGTAAAGTCAAAGGCATGTGCCCTTTTTAAGTCACTTACAAATCATGTTAATTATGTGAACACATGTTGTTATCTAGCTGAAACCAGAACAGAGATGTTTTTGATACTGTTTGAGTCTATTTGTGGATATTATACAATTGAACCACGACTTATTAACATAGTTTAACAAACAAGTCAGCTGACAGTAGGATAAATTTAATGCAACATGTTTTTCACAATATTTCATATTATGTTGAAAAGTGTGTTTATTTACCGTCTTGCAGGCGTCTGTAGTATGTACAATCCCGGACTTGCAGGCTGTTTTTCTCGTTGAGGCCAAATCGCTATAAAATGCCACATGCAAACAAATTTCCAACACAGTAGCGCTCTTATAGTATACTGTATATTGGTTCCATAAACAATAGCCCACATTAAATGCAATACAGGGCAATTATTAGTTTAATCCTTCACAAACATATAAGGAATTCTGAATAACGGTGTACAATCGAGGTTCAGCGTTTTTTTCACAATTGTTGTTATCTAGCTGAAACCAGAACAGAGATGTTTTTGATACTGGTTGAGTCTATTTGTGGATATTATACATTTGAACCACGACTGATGAACATAGTATAACAAAAAAGTCAGCTGGCAGTAGGATAAAAAAAAATGCAACATGTATTTAAGAATATTTCAAATCATGTTGTAAAGTGGGTTGATTCACCGTCTTGCAGGCGTCTGTAGTATGTACAATCCCGGACTTGCAGGCTGTTTTTCTCGTTGAGGGCAAATCGCTATAGAATGCCACATGCAAAAAACTTTCAACACAGTAGCGCTCCTATAGTATACTTTAAATTGGTTTCATAAACAATAGCCCACATTTGATGCAATACAGGTCAATTATTAGTTTAATCCTAAATTAAAATATAGGATTTTATGGTATACTTTATACTGGTTCCATAAGCAATAGCCCGCTTTAGATGCAATAAAGAAAAATTAATAGTTTAATCCTACACAAAAATAAAGAATTTGGAATAACGGTGTACGATCAAGGTTCAGCGTTTTTGTAACAATTGTTGTTATCAAGCTGAAACCAGATCAAAACTTTTTGTATGTTCTGTTCACAGATTCCATGCATTTAAGGGCAAAACATGCTCAAAAGAAAAAACACTTATTAGAAGCTTTTTATTAAGTGTCTTACCTTCAACTAACACTGTTATCCAATGGCCAAGCGCATCCTTACAATATTTTCCAATTTTATTAAAGTCAAATTAATGTGCCCTTTTTAAGTCACTTACAAATCATGTTAATTATTTGAACACATTAATATTCAACGGACGCATATTGTATGTTGAATACAACCTCAAATTTTAAATATTTGATGATGTGACAGTTGACTTGTTCTCAAAAGCCTTTAACTTCCCAACTGTAAAGGATGCACTAATTTTTATCAATCATATTTATCCTTCAAACTAAAAAAATAAAAGTTTGCACCTGCATGAGCGGAGAGTCATCATAACTCAAACTGTCGAAGCTTCCGAGTCTCTAAGATGTGTTTAATACTGGTTGAGTCTATTTGTGGATATTATACAACTGAACCACGAGCATAGTTTAACAACCACGTCAGCTGACAGTAGGATAACATTAATGCAACATGTTTTAACAATACTTCATATCATGTTGTTAAATTTGTTCATTCACCGTCTTGCAGGCGTCTGTAGTATGTACAATCCCGGACTTGCAGGCTGTTTTTCTCGTTGAGGCCAAATCGCTATAGAATGCCACATGCAAAATATTTTCAACACAGTAGCGCTCCTATAGTATACTTTATATTGGTTCCATAAACAATAGCCCACATTTGATGCAATACAGGTCAATTATTAGTTTAATCCTACACTAAAATATAGGATTTTATGGTATACTTTATACTGGTTCCATAAACAATAGCCCGCTTTAGATGCAATTAAGGACAATTAATAGTTTAATCCTACACTAAAATATAAGGAATTCGGAATAACGGTGTACAATCGAGGTTCAGCGTTTTTGTAACAACTGTTCTTATCAAGCTGAAACCAGAGATTCCATGCATTAAAGAGCAAAACATGCTCAAAAGCAAAAACACTTATTCGAAGCTTTTTATTAAGTGTCTTACCTTCAACTAATACTGTTATCCAATGGCCAAGCGCATCCTAACAATATTTTCCAATCTTATTAAAGTCAAATTAATGTGCCCTTTTTAAATCACTTACAAATCATGTTAATTATGTGAACACATTAATATTCAACGGACGCATGTTGTATGTTGAATACAACCTCAAATTTTAAATATTTGATGATGTGACAGTTGACTTGTTCTAAAAAGCCTTTAACTTCCCAACTGTAAAGGATGCACTAATTTTTATCAATCATATTTATCCTTCAAAATAAAAAAATAAAAGTTTGCACCTGCATGAGCGGAGAGTCATCATAACTCAAACTGTTGAAGCTTCCGAGTCTCTAAGATGTGTTTGATACTGGTTGAGTCTATTTGTGGATATTATACAACTGAACCACGAGCATAGTTTAACAACCACGTCAGCTGACAGTAGGATAACATTAATGCAACATGTTTTAACAATACTTCATATCATGTTGTTAAATTTGTTCATTCACCGTCTTGCAGGCGTCTGTAGTATGTACAATCCCGGACTTGCAGGCTGTTTTTCTCGTTGAGGCCAAATCGCTATAGAATGCCACATGCAAAAAAATTTCAACACAGTAGCGCTCCTATAGTATACTTTAAATTGGTTCCATAAACAATAGCCCACATTTGATGCAATACAGGTCAATTATTAGTTTAATCCTACACTAAAATATAGGATTTTATGGTATACCTTATACTGGTTCCATAAACAATAGCCCGCTTTAGATGCAATTAAGGACAATTAATAGTTTAATCCTACACTAAAATATAAGGAATTCGGAATAACGGTGTACAATCGAGGTTCAGCGTTTTTGTAACAACTGTTCTTATCAAGCTGAAAACAGAGATTCCATGCATTAAAGAGCAAAACATGCTCAAAAGCAAAAGCACTTATTGGAAGCTTTTATTAAGTGTCTTACCTTCAACTAATACTGTTATCCAATGGCCAAGCGCATCCTTACAATATTTTTCAATCTTATTAAAGTCAAATTAATGTGCCCTTTTTAAATCACTTACAAATCATGTCAATTATGTGAACACATTAATATTCAACGGACGCATGTTGTATGTTGAATACAACCTCAAATTTTAAATATTTGATGATGTGACAGTTGACTTGTTCTCAAAAGCCTTTTAACTTCCCAACTGTAAAGGAAGCAATAATTTTTATCAATCATTTTTATCATTCCAACTAAAAAAATAAAAAAGTTTGAACCTGCATGAGCGGAGAGTCATCATAACTCAAACTGTTGAAGCTTCCGATTTTATAAGATGTGTTTGATACTGGTTGAGTCTATTTGTGGATATTATACAATTGAACCACGAAAATAGTTTAACAACCACGTCAGCTGACAGTAGGATAACATTAATGCAACATGTTTTAACAATACTTCATATCATGTTGTAAAGTGTGTTTATTCACCGTCTTGCAGGAGTCTGTAGTATGTACAATCCCGGACTTGCAGGCTGTTTTTCTCGTTGAGGCCAAATCGCTATAGAATGCCACATGCAAAAAATTTTCAAAACAGTAACGCTCCTAGAGTATACTTTATATTGGTTCCATAAACAATAGCCCACATTTGATGCAATACAGGTCAATTATTAGTTTAAGCCTATATTAAAATATAGGATTTTATGATATACTTTATACTGGTTCCATAAACAATAGCCCGCTTTAGATGCAATTAAGGACAATTAATAGTTTAATCCTACACCTTAATATAAGGAATTCGAAATAACGTTGTACAATCGAGGCTCAGCGTTTTTGTAACAATTGTTGTTATCAAGCTGAAACCAGATCAAAACTTTTTGTGTGTTCTGTTTACAGATTCCATGCATTAAAGAGCAAAACATGCTCAAAAGCAAAAACACTTATTAGAAGCTTTTTATTAAGTGTCTTACCTTCAACTAATACTGTTATCCAATGGCCAAGCGCATCCTTACAATATTTTCCAATCTTATTAAAGTCAAATGCATGAGCCCTTTTTAAGTCACTTACAAATCATGTTAATTTTGTGAACACATTAATATTCAACGAACGCATGTTGTATGTTGAATACAACCTCAAATTCTAAATATTTGATGATGTGACAGTTGACTTGTTCTCAAAAGCCTTTTAACTTCCCAACTGTAAAGGAGGCAATAATTTTTATCAATCATTTTTATCATTCCAACTAAAAAAATAAAAAAGTTTGAACCTGCATGAGCGGAGAGTCATCATAACTCAAACTGTTGAAGCTTCCGCTTTTATAAGATGTTTTGATACTGGTTGAGTCTATTTGTGAATATTATACAATTGAACCACGAACATAGTTTAACAACCACGTCAGCTGACAGTAGGATAACATTAATGCAACATGTTTTAACAATATTTAATATCCTGTTCTATAGAGTGTTTATTCACCGTCTTGCAGGCGTCTGTAGTATGTACAATCCAGGACTTGCAGGCTGTTTTTCTCGATGAGGCCAAGTCGCTATAAAATGCAAAATGCAAACATATTTCCAACTCAGTAGCGCTTCTATGGTATACTTTTTATTGGTTCCATAAACCAAGCCAACATTTGATGCAATACAGGACAATTATTAGTTGTATACTACACAAAAATATGAAGAATTCGGATAAACCATGTACAATCGAGGTTCAGCATTTTTGTAACAATTGGTGTTATCTAGCTGAAACCAGATCAAAACTTTTTATGTGTTTCCTTTTACAGATTTCATGCATTAAAGGGCACAACATGCTCAAAAGCAAAAACACTTAATAGACGCATTTCATTAAGTGTCTTAGCTTCAACTAATACTGTTATGCAGTGGCCAAGCGCATCCTTACAGCATTTTCCAATATTAGTAAAGTCAAAGGCATGTGCCCTTTTTAAGTCACTTACAAATCATGTTAATTATGTGAACACATGTTGTTATCTAGCTGAAACCAGAACAGAGATGTTTTTGATACTGTTTGAGTCTATTTGTGGATATTATACAATTGAACCACGACTTATTAACATAGTTTAACAAACAAGTCAGCTGACAGTAGGATAAATTTAATGCAACATGTTTTTCACAATATTTCATATTATGTTGAAAAGTGTGTTTATTTACCGTCTTGCAGGCGTCTGTAGTATGTACAATCCCGGACTTGCAGGCTGTTTTTCTCGTTGAGGCCAAATCGCTATAAAATGCCACATGCAAACAAATTTCCAACACAGTAGCGCTCTTATAGTATACTGTATATTGGTTCCATAAACAATAGCCCACATTAAATGCAATACAGGGCAATTATTAGTTTAATCCTTCACAAACATATAAGGAATTCTGAATAACGGTGTACAATCGAGGTTCAGCGTTTTTTTCACAATTGTTGTTATCTAGCTGAAACCAGAACAGAGATGTTGTTGATACTGGTTGAGTCTATTTGTGGATATTATACATTTGAACCACGACTGATGAACATAGTATAACAAAAAAGTCAGCTGGCAGTAGGATAAAAAAAAATGCAACATGTATTTAAGAATATTTCAAATCATGTTGTAAAGTGGGTTGATTCACCGTCTTGCAGGCGTCTGTAGTATGTACAATCCCGGACTTGCAGGCTGTTTTTCTCGTTGAGGGCAAATCGCTATAGAATGCCACATGCAAAAAACTTTCAACACAGTAGCGCTCCTATAGTATACTTTAAATTGGTTTCATAAACAATAGCCCACATTTGATGCAATACAGGTCAATTATTAGTTTAATCCTAAATTAAAATATAGGATTTTATGGTATACTTTATACTGGTTCCATAAGCAATAGCCCGCTTTAGATGCAATAAAGAAAAATTAATAGTTTAATCCTACACAAAAATAAAGAATTTGGAATAACGGTGTACGATCAAGGTTCAGCGTTTTTGTAACAATTGTTGTTATCAAGCTGAAACCAGATCAAAACTTTTTGTATGTTCTGTTCACAGATTCCATGCATTTAAGGGCAAAACATGCTCAAAAGAAAAAACACTTATTAGAAGCTTTTTATTAAGTGTCTTACCTTCAACTAACACTGTTATCCAATGGCCAAGCGCATCCTTACAATATTTTCCAATTTTATTAAAGTCAAATTAATGTGCCCTTTTTAAGTCACTTACAAATCATGTTAATTATTTGAACACATTAATATTCAACGGACGCATATTGTATGTTGAATACAACCTCAAATTTTAAATATTTGATGATGTGACAGTTGACTTGTTCTCAAAAGCCTTTAACTTCCCAACTGTAAAGGATGCACTAATTTTTATCAATCATATTTATCCTTCAAAATAAAAAAATAAAAGTTTGCACCTGCATGAGCGGAGAGTCATCATAACTCAAACTGTTGAAGCTTCCGAGTCTCTAAGATGTGTTTGATACTGGTTGAGTCTATTTGTGGATATTATACAACTGAACCACGAGCATAGTTTAACAACCACGTCAGCTGACAGTAGGATAACATTAATGCAACATGTTTTAACAATACTTCATATCATGTTGTTAAATTTGTTCATTCACCGTCTTGCAGGCGTCTGTAGTATGTACAATCCCGGACTTGCAGGCTGTTTTTCTCGTTGAGGCCAAATCGCTATAGAATGCCACATGCAAAAAAATTTCAACACAGTAGCGCTCCTATAGTATACTTTAAATTGGTTCCATAAACAATAGCCCACATTTGATGCAATACAGGTCAATTATTAGTTTAATCCTACACTAAAATATAGGATTTTATGGTATACCTTATACTGGTTCCATAAACAATAGCCCGCTTTAGATGCAATTAAGGACAATTAATAGTTTAATCCTACACTAAAATATAAGGAATTCGGAATAACGGTGTACAATCGAGGTTCAGCGTTTTTGTAACAACTGTTCTTATCAAGCTGAAACCAGAGATTCCATGCATTAAAGAGCAAAACATGCTCAAAAGCAAAAACACTTATTCGAAGCTTTTTATTAAGTGTCTTACCTTCAACTAATACTGTTATCCAATGGCCAAGCGCATCCTAACAATATTTTCCAATCTTATTAAAGTCAAATTAATGTGCCCTTTTTAAATCACTTACAAATCATGTTAATTATGTGAACACATTAATATTCAACGGACGCATGTTGTATGTTGAATACAACCTCAAATTTTAAATATTTGATGATGTGACAGTTGACTTGTTCTAAAAAGCCTTTAACTTCCCAACTGTAAAGGATGCACTAATTTTTATCAATCATATTTATCCTTCAAAATAAAAAAATAAAAGTTTGCACCTGCATGAGCGGAGAGTCATCATAACTCAAACTGTTGAAGCTTCCGAGTCTCTAAGATGTGTTTGATACTGGTTGAGTCTATTTGTGGATATTATACAACTGAACCACGAGCATAGTTTAACAACCACGTCAGCTGACAGTAGGATAACATTAATGCAACATGTTTTAACAATACTTCATATCATGTTGTTAAATTTGTTCATTCACCGTCTTGCAGGCGTCTGTAGTATGTACAATCCCGGACTTGCAGGCTGTTTTTCTCGTTGAGGCCAAATCGCTATAGAATGCCACATGCAAAAAAATTTCAACACAGTAGCGCTCCTATAGTATACTTTAAATTGGTTCCATAAACAATAGCCCACATTTGATGCAATACAGGTCAATTATTAGTTTAATCCTACACTAAAATATAGGATTTTATGGTATACCTTATACTGGTTCCATAAACAATAGCCCGCTTTAGATGCAATTAAGGACAATTAATAGTTTAATCCTACACTAAAATATAAGAAATTCGGAATAACGGTGTACAATCGAGGTTCAGCGTTTTTGTAACAACTGTTCTTATCAAGCTGAAAACAGAGATTCCATGCATTAAAGAGCAAAACATGCTCAAAAGCAAAAGCACTTATTGGAAGCTTTTATTAAGTGTCTTACCTTCAACTAATACTGTTATCCAATGGCCAAGCGCATCCTTACAATATTTTTCAATCTTATTAAAGTCAAATTAATGTGCCCTTTTTAAATCACTTACAAATCATGTCAATTATGTGAACACATTAATATTCAACGGACGCATGTTGTATGTTGAATACAACCTCAAATTTTAAATATTTGATGATGTGACAGTTGACTTGTTCTCAAAAGCCTTTTAACTTCCCAACTGTAAAGGAAGCAATAATTTTTATCAATCATTTTTATCATTCCAACTAAAAAAATAAAAAAGTTTGAACCTGCATGAGCGGAGAGTCATCATAACTCAAACTGTTGAAGCTTCCGATTTTATAAGATGTGTTTGATACTGGTTGAGTCTATTTGTGGATATTATACAATTGAACCACGAAAATAGTTTAACAACCACGTCAGCTGACAGTAGGATAACATTAATGCAACATGTTTTAACAATACTTCATATCATGTTGTAAAGTGTGTTTATTCACCGTCTTGCAGGAGTCTGTAGTATGTACAATCCCGGACTTGCAGGCTGTTTTTCTCGTTGAGGCCAAATCGCTATAGAATGCCACATGCAAAAAATTTTCAAAACAGTAACGCTCCTAGAGTATACTTTATATTGGTTCCATAAACAATAGCCCACATTTGATGCAATACAGGTCAATTATTAGTTTAAGCCTATATTAAAATATAGGATTTTATGATATACTTTATACTGGTTCCATAAACAATAGCCCGCTTTAGATGCAATTAAGGACAATTAATAGTTTAATCCTACACCTTAATATAAGGAATTCGAAATAACGTTGTACAATCGAGGCTCAGCGATTTTGTAACAATTGTTGTTATCAAGCTGAAACCAGATCAAAACTTTTTGTGTGTTCTGTTTACAGATTCCATGCATTAAAGAGCAAAACATGCTCAAAAGCAAAAACACTTATTAGAAGCTTTTTATTAAGTGTCTTACCTTCAACTAATACTGTTATCCAATGGCCAAGCGCATCCTTACAATATTTTCCAATCTTATTAAAGTCAAATGCATGAGCCCTTTTTAAGTCACTTACAAATCATGTTAATTTTGTGAACACATTAATATTCAACGAACGCATGTTGTATGTTGAATACAACCTCAAATTCTAAATATTTGATGATGTGACAGTTGACTTGTTCTCAAAAGCCTTTTAACTTCCCAACTGTAAAGGAGGCAATAATTTTTATCAATCATTTTTATCATTCCAACTAAAAAAATAAAAAAGTTTGAACCTGCATGAGCGGAGAGTCATCATAACTCAAACTGTTGAAGCTTCCGCTTTTATAAGATGTTTTGATACTGGTTGAGTCTATTTGTGAATATTATACAATTGAACCACGAACATAGTTTAACAACCACGTCAGCTGACAGTAGGATAACATTAATGCAACATGTTTTAACAATATTTAATATCCTGTTCTATAGAGTGTTTATTCACCGTCTTGCAGGCGTCTGTAGTATGTACAATCCAGGACTTGCAGGCTGTTTTTCTCGATGAGGCCAAGTCGCTATAAAATGCAAAATGCAAACATATTTCCAACTCAGTAGCGCTTCTATGGTATACTTTTTATTGGTTCCATAAACCAAGCCAACATTTGATGCAATACAGGACAATTATTAGTTGTATACTACACAAAAATATGAAGAATTCGGATAAACCATGTACAATCGAGGTTCAGCATTTTTGTAACAATTGGTGTTATCTAGCTGAAACCAGATCAAAACTTTTTATGTGTTTCCTTTTACAGATTTCATGCATTAAAGGGCACAACATACTCAAAAGCAAAAACACTTAATAGACGCATTTCATTAAGTGTCTTAGCTTCAACTAATACTGTTATGCAGTGGCCAAGCGCATCCTTACAGCATTTTCCAATATTAGTAAAGTCAAAGGCATGTGCCCTTTTTAAGTCACTTACAAATCATGTTAATTATGTGAACACATGTTGTTATCTAGCTGAAACCAGAACAGAGATGTTTTTGATACTGTTTGAGTCTATTTGTGGATATTATACAATTGAACCACGACTTATTAACATAGTTTAACAAACAAGTCAGCTGACAGTAGGATAAATTTAATGCAACATGTTTTTCACAATATTTCATATTATGTTGAAAAGTGTGTTTATTTACCGTCTTGCAGGCGTCTGTAGTATGTACAATCCCGGACTTGCAGGCTGTTTTTCTCGTTGAGGCCAAATCGCTATAAAATGCCACATGCAAACAAATTTCCAACACAGTAGCGCTCTTATAGTATACTGTATATTGGTTCCATAAACAATAGCCCACATTAAATGCAATACAGGGCAATTATTAGTTTAATCCTTCACAAACATATAAGGAATTCTGAATAACGGTGTACAATCGAGGTTCAGCGTTTTTTTCACAATTGTTGTTATCTAGCTGAAACCAGAACAGAGATGTTGTTGATACTGGTTGAGTCTATTTGTGGATATTATACATTTGAACCACGACTGATGAACATAGTATAACAAAAAAGTCAGCTGGCAGTAGGATAAAAAAAAATGCAACATGTATTTAAGAATATTTCAAATCATGTTGTAAAGTGGGTTGATTCACCGTCTTGCAGGCGTCTGTAGTATGTACAATCCCGGACTTGCAGGCTGTTTTTCTCGTTGAGGGCAAATCGCTATAGAATGCCACATGCAAAAAACTTTCAACAAAGTAGCGCTCCTATAGTATACTTTAAATTGGTTTCATAAACAATAGCCCACATTTGATGCAATACAGGTCAATTATTAGTTTAATCCTAAATTAAAATATAGGATTTTATGGTATACTTTATACTGGTTCCATAAGCAATAGCCCGCTTTAGATGCAATAAAGGAAAATTAATAGTTTAATCCTACACAAAAATAAAGAATTTGGAATAACGGTGTACGATCAAGGTTCAGCGTTTTTGTAACAATTGTTGTTATCAAGCTGAAACCAGATCAAAACTTTTTATATGTTCTGTTCACAGATTCCATGCATTTAAGGGCAAAACATGCTCAAAAGAAAAAACACTTATTAGAAGCTTTTTATTAAGTGTCTTACCTTCAACTAACACTGTTATCCAATGGCCAAGCGCATCCTTACAATATTTTCCAATTTTATTAAAGTCAAATTAATGTGCCCTTTTTAAGTCACTTACAAATCATGTTAATTATTTGAACACATTAATATTCAACGGACGCATATTGTATGTTGAATACAACCTCAAATTTTAAATATTTGATGATGTGACAGTTGACTTGTTCTCAAAAGCCTTTAACTTCCCAACTGTAAAGGATGCACTAATTTTTATCAATCATATTTATCCTTCAAACTAAAAAAATAAAAGTTTGCACCTGCATGAGCGGAGAGTCATCATAACTCAAACTGTCGAAGCTTCCGAGTCTCTAAGATGTGTTTAATACTGGTTGAGTCTATTTGTGGATATTATACAACTGAACCACGAGCATAGTTTAACAACCACGTCAGCTGACAGTAGGATAACATTAATGCAACATGTTTTAACAATACTTCATATCATGTTGTTAAATTTGTTCATTCACCGTCTTGCAGGCGTCTGTAGTATGTACAATCCCGGACTTGCAGGCTGTTTTTCTCGTTGAGGCCAAATCGCTATAGAATGCCACATGCAAAATATTTTCAACACAGTAGCGCTCCTATAGTATACTTTATATTGGTTCCATAAACAATAGCCCACATTTGATGCAATACAGGTCAATTATTAGTTTAATCCTACACTAAAATATAGGATTTTATGGTATACTTTATACTGGTTCCATAAACAATAGCCCGCTTTAGATGCAATTAAGGACAATTAATAGTTTAATCCTACACTAAAATATAAGGAATTCGGAATAACGGTGTACAATCGAGGTTCAGCGTTTTTGTAACAACTGTTCTTATCAAGCTGAAACCAGAGATTCCATGCATTAAAGAGCAAAACATGCTCAAAAGCAAAAACACTTATTCGAAGCTTTTTATTAAGTGTCTTACCTTCAACTAATACTGTTATCCAATGGCCAAGCGCATCCTAACAATATTTTCCAATCTTATTAAAGTCAAATTAATGTGCCCTTTTTAAATCACTTACAAATCATGTTAATTATGTGAACACATTAATATTCAACGGACGCATGTTGTATGTTGAATACATCCTCAAATTTTAAATATTTGATGATGTGACAGTTGACTTGTTCTAAAAAGCCTTTAACTTCCCAACTGTAAAGGATGCACTAATTTTTATCAATCATATTTATCCTTCAAAATAAAAAAATAAAAGTTTGCACCTGCATGAGCGGAGAGTCATCATAACTCAAACTGTTGAAGCTTCCGAGTCTCTAAGATGTGTTTGATACTGGTTGAGTCTATTTGTGGATATTATACAACTGAACCACGAGCATAGTTTAACAACCACGTCAGCTGACAGTAGGATAACATTAATGCAACATGTTTTAACAATACTTCATATCATGTTGTTAAATTTGTTCATTCACCGTCTTGCAGGCGTCTGTAGTATGTACAATCCCGGACTTGCAGGCTGTTTTTCTCGTTGAGGCCAAATCGCTATAGAATGCCACATGCAAAAAAATTTCAACACAGTAGCGCTCCTATAGTATACTTTAAATTGGTTCCATAAACAATAGCCCACATTTGATGCAATACAGGTCAATTATTAGTTTAATCCTACACTAAAATATAGGATTTTATGGTATACCTTATACTGGTTCCATAAACAATAGCCCGCTTTAGATGCAATTAAGGACAATTAATAGTTTAATCCTACACTAAAATATAAGGAATTCGGAATAACGGTGTACAATCGAGGTTCAGCGTTTTTGTAACAACTGTTCTTATCAAGCTGAAAACAGAGATTCCATGCATTAAAGAGCAAAACATGCTCAAAAGCAAAAGCACTTATTGGAAGCTTTTATTGAGTGTCTTACCTTCAACTAATACTGTTATCCAATGGCCAAGCGCATCCTTACAATATTTTTCAATCTTATTAAAGTCAAATTAATGTGCCCTTTTTAAATCACTTACAAATCATGTCAATTATGTGAACACATTAATATTCAACGGACGCATGTTGTATGTTGAATACAACCTCAAATTTTAAATATTTGATGATGTGACAGTTGACTTGTTCTCAAAAGCCTTTTAACTTCCCAACTGTAAAGGAAGCAATAATTTTTATCAATCATTTTTATCATTCCAACTAAAAAAATAAAAAAGTTTGAACCTGCATGAGCGGAGAGTCATCATAACTCAAACTGTTGAAGCTTCCGATTTTATAAGATGTGTTTGATACTGGTTGAGTCTATTTGTGGATATTATACAATTGAACCACGAAAATAGTTTAACAACCACGTCAGCTGACAGTAGGATAACATTAATGCAACATGTTTTAACAATACTTCATATCATGTTGTAAAGTGTGTTTATTCACCGTCTTGCAGGAGTCTGTAGTATGTACAATCCCGGACTTGCAGGCTGTTTTTCTCGTTGAGGCCAAATCGCTATAGAATGCCACATGCAAAAAATTTTCAAAACAGTAACGCTCCTAGAGTATACTTTATATTGGTTCCATAAACAATAGCCCACATTTGATGCAATACAGGTCAATTATTAGTTTAATCCTATATTAAAATATAGGATTTTATGATATACTTTATACTGGTTCCATAAACAATAGCCCGCTTTAGATGCAATTAAGGACAATTAATAGTTTAATCCTACACCTAAATATAAGGAATTCGAAATAACGTGGTACAATCGAGGCTCAGCGTTTTTGTAACAATTGTTGTTATCAAGCTGAAACCAGATCAAAACTTTTTGTGTGTTCTGTTTACAGATTCCATGCATTAAAGAGCAAAACATGCTCAAAAGCAAAAACACTTATTAGAAGCTTTTTATTAAGTGTCTTACCTTCAACTAATACTGTTATCCAATGGCCAAGCGCATCCTTACAATATTTTCCAATCTTATTAAAGTCAAATGCATGAGCCCTTTTTAAGTCACTTACAAATCATGTTAATTTTGTGAACACATTAATATTCAACGAACGCATGTTGTATGTTGAATACAACCTCAAATTCTAAATATTTGATGATGTGACAGTTGACTTGTTCTCAAAAGCCTTTTAACTTCCCAACTGTAAAGGAGGCAATAATTTTTATCAATCATTTTTATCATTCCAACTAAAAAAATAAAAAAGTTTGAACCTGCATGAGCGGAGAGTCATCATAACTCAAACTGTTGAAGCTTCCGCTTTTATAAGATGTTTTGATACTGGTTGAGTCTATTTGTGAATATTATACAATTGAACCACGAACATAGTTTAACAACCACGTCAGCTGACAGTAGGATAACATTAATGCAACATGTTTTAACAATATTTAATATCCTGTTCTATAGAGTGTTTATTCACCGTCTTGCAGGCGTCTGTAGTATGTACAATCCAGGACTTGCAGGCTGTTTTTCTCGATGAGGCCAAGTCGCTATAAAATGCAAAATGCAAACATATTTCCAACTCAGTAGCGCTTCTATGGTATACTTTTTATTGGTTCCATAAACCAAGCCAACATTTGATGCAATACAGGACAATTATTAGTTGTATACTACACAAAAATATAAAGAATTCGGATAAACCATGTACAATCGAGGTTCAGCATTTTTGTAACAATTGGTGTTATCTAGCTGAAACCAGATCAAAACTTTTTATGTGTTTCCTTTTACAGATTTCATGCATTAAAGGGCACAACATGCTCAAAAGCAAAAACACTTAATAGACGCATTTCATTAAGTGTCTTAGCTTCAACTAATACTGTTATGCAGTGGCCAAGCGCATCCTTACAGCATTTTCCAATATTAGTAAAGTCAAAGGCATGTGCCCTTTTTAAGTCACTTACAAATCATGTTAATTATGTGAACACATGTTGTTATCTAGCTGAAACCAGAACAGAGATGTTTTTGATACTGTTTGAGTCTATTTGTGGATATTATACAATTGAACCACGACTTATTAACATAGTTTAACAAACAAGTCAGCTGACAGTAGGATAAATTTAATGCAACATGTTTTTCACAATATTTCATATTATGTTGAAAAGTGTGTTTATTTACCGTCTTGCAGGCGTCTGTAGTATGTACAATCCCGGACTTGCAGGCTGTTTTTCTCGTTGAGGCCAAATCGCTATAAAATGCCACATGCAAACAAATTTCCAACACAGTAGCGCTCTTATAGTATACTGTATATTGGTTCCATAAACAATAGCCCACATTAAATGCAATACAGGGCAATTATTAGTTTAATCCTTCACAAACATATAAGGAATTCTGAATAACGGTGTACAATCGAGGTTCAGCGTTTTTTTCACAATTGTTGTTATCTAGCTGAAACCAGAACAGAGATGTTGTTGATACTGGTTGAGTCTATTTGTGGATATTATACATTTGAACCACGACTGATGAACATAGTATAACAAAAAAGTCAGCTGGCAGTAGGATAAAAAAAAATGCAACATGTATTTAAGAATATTTCAAATCATGTTGTAAAGTGGGTTGCTTCACCGTCTTGCAGGCGTCTGTAGTATGTACAATCCCGGACTTGCAGGCTGTTTTTCTCGTTGAGGGCAAATCGCTATAGAATGCCACATGCAAAAAACTTTCAACACAGTAGCGCTCCTATAGTATACTTTAAATTGGTTTCATAAACAATAGCCCACATTTGATGCAATACAGGTCAATTATTAGTTTAATCCTAAATTAAAATATAGGATTTTATGGTATACTTTATACTGGTTCCATAAGCAATAGCCCGCTTTAGATGCAATAAAGGAAAATTAATAGTTTAATCCTACACAAAAATAAAGAATTTGGAATAACGGTGTACGATCAAGGTTCAGCGTTTTTGTAACAATTGTTGTTATCAAGCTGAAACCAGATCAAAACTTTTTGTATGTTCTGTTCACAGATTCCATGCATTTAAGGGCAAAACATGCTCAAAAGAAAAAACACTTATTAGAAGCTTTTTATTAAGTGTCTTACCTTCAACTAACACTGTTATCCAATGGCCAAGCGCATCCTTACAATATTTTCCAATTTTATTAAAGTCAAATTAATGTGCCCTTTTTAAGTCACTTACAAATCATGTTAATTATTTGAACACATTAATATTCAACGGACGCATATTGTATGTTGAATACAACCTCAAATTTTAAATATTTGATGATGTGACAGTTGACTTGTTCTCAAAAGCCTTTAACTTCCCAACTGTAAAGGATGCACTAATTTTTATCAATCATATTTATCCTTCAAACTAAAAAAATAAAAGTTTGCACCTGCATGAGCGGAGAGTCATCATAACTCAAACTGTCGAAGCTTCCGAGTCTCTAAGATGTGTTTAATACTGGTTGAGTCTATTTGTGGATATTATACAACTGAACCACGAGCATAGTTTAACAACCACGTCAGCTGACAGTAGGATAACATTAATGCAACATGTTTTAACAATACTTCATATCATGTTGTTAAATTTGTTCATTCACCGTCTTGCAGGCGTCTGTAGTATGTACAATCCCGGACTTGCAGGCTGTTTTTCTCGTTGAGGCCAAATCGCTATAGAATGCCACATGCAAAATATTTTCAACACAGTAGCGCTCCTATAGTATACTTTATATTGGTTCCATAAACAATAGCCCACATTTGATGCAATACAGGTCAATTATTAGTTTAATCCTACACTAAAATATAGGATTTTATGGTATACTTTATACTGGTTCCATAAACAATAGCCCGCTTTAGATGCAATTAAGGACAATTAATAGTTTAATCCTACACTAAAATATAAGGAATTCGGAATAACGGTGTACAATCGAGGTTCAGCGTTTTTGTAACAACTGTTCTTATCAAGCTGAAACCAGAGATTCCATGCATTAAAGAGCAAAACATGCTCAAAAGCAAAAACACTTATTCGAAGCTTTTTATTAAGTGTCTTACCTTCAACTAATACTGTTATCCAATGGCCAAGCGCATCCTAACAATATTTTCCAATCTTATTAAAGTCAAATTAATGTGCCCTTTTTAAATCACTTACAAATCATGTTAATTATGTGAACACATTAATATTCAACGGACGCATGTTGTATGTTGAATACAACCTCAAATTTTAAATATTTGATGATGTGACAGTTGACTTGTTCTAAAAAGCCTTTAACTTCCCAACTGTAAAGGATGCACTAATTTTTATCAATCATATTTATCCTTCAAAATAAAAAAATAAAAGTTTGCACCTGCATGAGCGGAGAGTCATCATAACTCAAACTGTTGAAGCTTCCGAGTCTCTAAGATGTGTTTGATACTGGTTGAGTCTATTTGTGGATATTATACAACTGAACCACGAGCATAGTTTAACAACCACGTCAGCTGACAGTAGGATAACATTAATGCAACATGTTTTAACAATACTTCATATCATGTTGTTAAATTTGTTCATTCACCGTCTTGCAGGCGTCTGTAGTATGTACAATCCCGGACTTGCAGGCTGTTTTTCTCGTTGAGGCCAAATCGCTATAGAATGCCACATGCAAAAAAATTTCAACACAGTAGCGCTCCTATAGTATACTTTAAATTGGTTCCATAAACAATAGCCCACATTTGATGCAATACAGGTCAATTATTAGTTTAATCCTACACTAAAATATAGGATTTTATGGTATACCTTATACTGGTTCCATAAACAATAGCCCGCTTTAGATGCAATTAAGGACAATTAATAGTTTAATCCTACACTAAAATATAAGGAATTCGGAATAACGGTGTACAATCGAGGTTCAGCGTTTTTGTAACAACTGTTCTTATCAAGCTGAAAACAGAGATTCCATGCATTAAAGAGCAAAACATGCTCAAAAGCAAAAGCACTTATTGGAAGCTTTTATTGAGTGTCTTACCTTCAACTAATACTGTTATCCAATGGCCAAGCGCATCCTTACAATATTTTTCAATCTTATTAAAGTCAAATTAATGTGCCCTTTTTAAATCACTTACAAATCATGTCAATTATGTGAACACATTAATATTCAACGGACGCATGTTGTATGTTGAATACAACCTCAAATTTTAAATATTTGATGATGTGACAGTTGACTTGTTCTCAAAAGCCTTTTAACTTCCCAACTGTAAAGGAAGCAATAATTTTTATCAATCATTTTTATCATTCCAACTAAAAAAATAAAAAAGTTTGAACCTGCATGAGCGGAGAGTCATCATAACTCAAACTGTTGAAGCTTCCGATTTTATAAGATGTGTTTGATACTGGTTGAGTCTATTTGTGGATATTATACAATTGAACCACGAAAATAGTTTAACAACCACGTCAGCTGACAGTAGGATAACATTAATGCAACATGTTTTAACAATACTTCATATCATGTTGTAAAGTGTGTTTATTCACCGTCTTGCAGGAGTCTGTAGTATGTACAATCCCGGACTTGCAGGCTGTTTTTCTCGTTGAGGCCAAATCGCTATAGAATGCCACATGCAAAAAATTTTCAAAACAGTAACGCTCCTAGAGTATACTTTATATTGGTTCCATAAACAATAGCCCACATTTGATGCAATACAGGTCAATTATTAGTTTAATCCTATATTAAAATATAGGATTTTATGGTATACTTTATACTGGTTCCATAAACAATAGCCCGCTTTAGATGCAATTAAGGACAATTAATAGTTTAATCCTACACCTAAATATAAGGAATTCGAAATAACGTGGTACAATCGAGGCTCAGCGTTTTTGTAACAATTGTTGTTATCAAGCTGAAACCAGATCAAAACTTTTTGTGTGTTCTGTTTACAGATTCCATGCATTAAAGAGCAAAACATGCTCAAAAGCAAAAACACTTATTAGAAGCTTTTTATTAAGTGTCTTACCTTCAACTAATACTGTTATCCAATGGCCAAGCGCATCCTTACAATATTTTCCAATCTTATTAAAGTCAAATGCATGAGCCCTTTTTAAGTCACTTACAAATCATGTTAATTTTGTGAACACATTAATATTCAACGAACGCATGTTGTATGTTGAATACAACCTCAAATTCTAAATATTTGATGATGTGACAGTTGACTTGTTCTCAAAAGCCTTTTAACTTCCCAACTGTAAAGGAGGCAATAATTTTTATCAATCATTTTTATCATTCCAACTAAAAAAATAAAAAAGTTTGAACCTGCATGAGCGGAGAGTCATCATAACTCAAACTGTTGAAGCTTCCGCTTTTATAAGATGTTTTGATACTGGTTGAGTCTATTTGTGAATATTATACAATTGAACCACGAACATAGTTTAACAACCACGTCAGCTGACAGTAGGATAACATTAATGCAACATGTTTTAACAATATTTAATATCCTGTTCTATAGAGTGTTTATTCACCGTCTTGCAGGCGTCTGTAGTATGTACAATCCAGGACTTGCAGGCTGTTTTTCTCGATGAGGCCAAGTCGCTATAAAATGCAAAATGCAAACATATTTCCAACTCAGTAGCGCTTCTATGGTATACTTTTTATTGGTTCCATAAACCAAGCCAACATTTGATGCAATACAGGACAATTATTAGTTGTATACTACACAAAAATATAAAGAATTCGGATAAACCATGTACAATCGAGGTTCAGCATTTTTGTAACAATTGGTGTTATCTAGCTGAAACCAGATCAAAACTTTTTATGTGTTTCCTTTTACAGATTTCATGCATTAAAGGGCACAACATGCTCAAAAGCAAAAACACTTAATAGACGCATTTCATTAAGTGTCTTAGCTTCAACTAATACTGTTATGCAGTGGCCAAGCGCATCCTTACAGCATTTTCCAATATTAGTAAAGTCAAAGGCATGTGCCCTTTTTAAGTCACTTACAAATCATGTTAATTATGTGAACACATGTTGTTATCTAGCTGAAACCAGAACAGAGATGTTTTTGATACTGTTTGAGTCTATTTGTGGATATTATACAATTGAACCACGACTTATTAACATAGTTTAACAAACAAGTCAGCTGACAGTAGGATAAATTTAATGCAACATGTTTTTCACAATATTTCATATTATGTTGAAAAGTGTGTTTATTTACCGTCTTGCAGGCGTCTGTAGTATGTACAATCCCGGACTTGCAGGCTGTTTTTCTCGTTGAGGCCAAATCGCTATAAAATGCCACATGCAAACAAATTTCCAACACAGTAGCGCTCTTATAGTATACTGTATATTGGTTCCATAAACAATAGCCCACATTAAATGCAATACAGGGCAATTATTAGTTTAATCCTTCACAAACATATAAGGAATTCTGAATAACGGTGTACAATCGAGGTTCAGCGTTTTTTTCACAATTGTTGTTATCTAGCTGAAACCAGAACAGAGATGTTGTTGATACTGGTTGAGTCTATTTGTGGATATTATACATTTGAACCACGACTGATGAACATAGTATAACAAAAAAGTCAGCTGGCAGTAGGATAAAAAAAAATGCAACATGTATTTAAGAATATTTCAAATCATGTTGTAAAGTGGGTTGATTCACCGTCTTGCAGGCGTCTGTAGTATGTACAATCCCGGACTTGCAGGCTGTTTTTCTCGTTGAGGGCAAATCGCTATAGAATGCCACATGCAAAAAACTTTCAACACAGTAGCGCTCCTATAGTATACTTTAAATTGGTTTCATAAACAATAGCCCACATTTGATGCAATACAGGTCAATTATTAGTTTAATCCTAAATTAAAATATAGGATTTTATGGTATACTTTATACTGGTTCCATAAGCAATAGCCCGCTTTAGATGCAATAAAGGAAAATTAATAGTTTAATCCTACACAAAAATAAAGAATTTGGAATAACGGTGTACGATCAAGGTTCAGCGTTTTTGTAACAATTGTTGTTATCAAGCTGAAACCAGATCAAAACTTTTTGTATGTTCTGTTCACAGATTCCATGCATTTAAGGGCAAAACATGCTCAAAAGAAAAAACACTTATTAGAAGCTTTTTATTAAGTGTCTTACCTTCAACTAACACTGTTATCCAATGGCCAAGCGCATCCTTACAATATTTTCCAATTTTATTAAAGTCAAATTAATGTGCCCTTTTTAAGTCACTTACAAATCATGTTAATTATTTGAACACATTAATATTCAACGGACGCATATTGTATGTTGAATACAACCTCAAATTTTAAATATTTGATGATGTGACAGTTGACTTGTTCTAAAAAGCCTTTAACTTCCCAACTGTAAAGGATGCACTAATTTTTATCAATCATATTTATCCTTCAAAATAAAAAAATAAAAGTTTGCACCTGCATGAGCGGAGAATCATCATAACTCAAACTGTCGAAGCTTCCGAGTCTCTAAGATGTGTTTAATACTGGTTGAGTCTATTTGTGGATATTATACAACTGAACCACGAGCATAGTTTAACAACCACGTCAGCTGACAGTAGGATAACATTAATGCAACATGTTTTAACAATACTTCATATCATGTTGTTAAATTTGTTCATTCACCGTCTTGCAGGCGTCTGTAGTATGTACAATCCCGGACTTGCAGGCTGTTTTTCTCGTTGAGGCCAAATCGCTATAGAATGCCACATGCAAAATATTTTCAACACAGTAGCGCTCCTATAGTATACTTTATATTGGTTCCATAAACAATAGCCCACATTTGATGCAATACAGGTCAATTATTAGTTTAATCCTACACTAAAATATAGGATTTTATGGTATACTTTATACTGGTTCCATAAACAATAGCCCGCTTTAGATGCAATTAAGGACAATTAATAGTTTAATCCTACACTAAAATATAAGGAATTCGGAATAACGGTGTACAATCGAGGTTCAGCGTTTTTGTAACAACTGTTCTTATCAAGCTGAAAACAGAGATTCCATGCATTAAAGAGCAAAACATGCTCAAAAGCAAAAGCACTTATTGGAAGCTTTTATTAAGTGTCTTACCTTCAACTAATACTGTTATCCAATGGCCAAGCGCATCCTTACAATATTTTTCAATCTTATTAAAGTCAAATTAATGTGCCCTTTTTAAATCACTTACAAATCATGTCAATTATGTGAACACATTAATATTCAACGGACGCATGTTGTATGTTGAATACAACCTCAAATTTTAAATATTTGATGATGTGACAGTTGACTTGTTCTCAAAAGCCTTTTAACTTCCCAACTGTAAAGGAAGCAATAATTTTTATCAATCATTTTTATCATTCCAACTAAAAAAATAAAAAAGTTTGAACCTGCATGAGCGGAGAGTCATCATAACTCAAACTGTTGAAGCTTCCGATTTTATAAGATGTGTTTGATACTGGTTGAGTCTATTTGTGGATATTATACAATTGAACCACGAAAATAGTTTAACAACCACGTCAGCTGACAGTAGGATAACATTAATGCAACATGTTTTAACAATACTTCATATCATGTTGTAAAGTGTGTTTATTCACCGTCTTGCAGGAGTCTGTAGTATGTACAATCCCGGACTTGCAGGCTGTTTTTCTCGTTGAGGCCAAATCGCTATAGAATGCCACATGCAAAAAATTTTCAAAACAGTAACGCTCCTAGAGTATACTTTATATTGGTTCCATAAACAATAGCCCACATTTGATGCAATACAGGTCAATTCTTAGTTTAAGCCTATATTAAAATATAGGATTTTATGATATACTTTATACTGGTTCCATAAACAATAGCCCGCTTTAGATGCAATTAAGGACAATTAATAGTTTAATCCTACACCTTAATATAAGGAATTCGAAATAACGTTGTACAATCGAGGCTCAGCGTTTTTGTAACAATTGTTGTTATCAAGCTGAAACCAGATCAAAACTTTTTGTGTGTTCTGTTTACAGATTCCATGCATTAAAGAGCAAAACATGCTCAAAAGCAAAAACACTTATTAGAAGCTTTTTATTAAGTGTCTTACCTTCAACTTATACTGTTATCCAATGGCCAAGCGCATCCTTACAATATTTTCCAATCTTATTAAAGTCAAATGCATGAGCCCTTTTTAAGTCACTTACAAATCATGTTAATTTTGTGAACACATTAATATTCAACGAACGCATGTTGTATGTTGAATACAACCTCAAATTCTAAATATTTGATGATGTGACAGTTGACTTGTTCTCAAAAGCCTTTTAACTTCCCAACTGTAAAGGAGGCAATAATTTTTATCAATCATTTTTATCATTCCAACTAAAAAAATAAAAAAGTTTGAACCTGCATGAGCGGAGAGTCATCATAACTCAAACTGTTGAAGCTTCCGCTTTTATAAGATGTTTTGATACTGGTTGAGTCTATTTGTGAATATTATACAATTGAACCACGAACATAGTTTAACAACCACGTCAGCTGACAGTAGGATAACATTAATGCAACATGTTTTAACAATATTTAATATCCTGTTCTATAGAGTGTTTATTCACCGTCTTGCAGGCGTCTGTAGTATGTACAATCCAGGACTTGCAGGCTGTTTTTCTCGATGAGGCCAAGTCGCTATAAAATGCAAAATGCAAACATATTTCCAACTCAGTAGCGCTTCTATGGTATACTTTTTATTGGTTCCATAAACCAAGCCAACATTTGATGCAATACAGGACAATTATTAGTTGTATACTACACAAAAATATAAAGAATTCGGATAAACCATGTACAATCGAGGTTCAGCATTTTTGTAACAATTGGTGTTATCTAGCTGAAACCAGATCAAAACTTTTTATGTGTTTCCTTTTACAGATTTCATGCATTAAAGGGCACAACATGCTCAAAAGCAAAAACACTTAATAGACGCATTTCATTAAGTGTCTTAGCTTCAACTAATACTGTTATGCAGTGGCCAAGCGCATCCTTACAGCATTTTCCAATATTAGTAAAGTCAAAGGCATGTGCCCTTTTTAAGTCACTTACAAATCATGTTAATTATGTGAACACATGTTGTTATCTAGCTGAAACCAGAACAGAGATGTTTTTGATACTGTTTGAGTCTATTTGTGGATATTATACAATTGAACCACGACTTATTAACATAGTTTAACAAACAAGTCAGCTGACAGTAGGATAAATTTAATGCAACATGTTTTTCACAATATTTCATATTATGTTGAAAAGTGTGTTTATTTACCGTCTTGCAGGCGTCTGTAGTATGTACAATCCCGGACTTGCAGGCTGTTTTTCTCGTTGAGGCCAAATCGCTATAAAATGCCACATGCAAACAAATTTCCAACACAGTAGCGCTCTTATAGTATACTGTATATTGGTTCCATAAACAATAGCCCACATTAAATGCAATACAGGGCAATTATTAGTTTAATCCTTCACAAACATATAAGGAATTCTGAATAACGGTGTACAATCGAGGTTCAGCGTTTTTTTCACAATTGTTGTTATCTAGCTGAAACCAGAACAGAGATGTTGTTGATACTGGTTGAGTCTATTTGTGGATATTATACATTTGAACCACGACTGATGAACATAGTATAACAAAAAAGTCAGCTGGCAGTAGGATAAAAAAAAATGCAACATGTATTTAAGAATATTTCAAATCATGTTGTAAAGTGGGTTGATTCACCGTCTTGCAGGCGTCTGTAGTATGTACAATCCCGGACTTGCAGGCTGTTTTTCTCGTTGAGGGCAAATCGCTATAGAATGCCACATGCAAAAAACTTTCAACACAGTAGCGCTCCTATAGTATACTTTAAATTGGTTTCATAAACAATAGCCCACATTTGATGCAATACAGGTCAATTATTAGTTTAATCCTAAATTAAAATATAGGATTTTATGGTATACTTTATACTGGTTCCATAAGCAATAGCCCGCTTTAGATGCAATAAAGGAAAATTAATAGTTTAATCCTACACAAAAATAAAGAATTTGGAATAACGGTGTACGATCAAGGTTCAGCGTTTTTGTAACAATTGTTGTTATCAAGCTGAAACCAGATCAAAACTTTTTGTATGTTCTGTTCACAGATTCCATGCATTTAAGGGCAAAACATGCTCAAAAGAAAAAACACTTATTAGAAGCTTTTTATTAAGTGTCTTACCTTCAACTAACACTGTTATCCAATGGCCAAGCGCATCCTTACAATATTTTCCAATTTTATTAAAGTCAAATTAATGTGCCCTTTTTAAGTCACTTACAAATCATGTTAATTATTTGAACACATTAATATTCAACGGACGCATATTGTATGTTGAATACAACCTCAAATTTTAAATATTTGATGATGTGACAGTTGACTTGTTCTCAAAAGCCTTTAACTTCCCAACTGTAAAGGATGCACTAATTTTTATCAATCATATTTATCCTTCAAACTAAAAAAATAAAAGTTTGCACCTGCATGAGCGGAGAGTCATCATAACTCAAACTGTCGAAGCTTCCGAGTCTCTAAGATGTGTTTAATACTGGTTGAGTCTATTTGTGGATATTATACAACTGAACCACGAGCATAGTTTAACAACCACGTCAGCTGACAGTAGGATAACATTAATGCAACATGTTTTAACAATACTTCATATCATGTTGTTAAATTTGTTCATTCACCGTCTTGCAGGCGTCTGTAGTATGTACAATCCCGGACTTGCAGGCTGTTTTTCTCGTTGAGGCCAAATCGCTATAGAATGCCACATGCAAAATATTTTCAACACAGTAGCGCTCCTATAGTATACTTTATATTGGTTCCATAAACAATAGCCCACATTTGATGCAATACAGGTCAATTATTAGTTTAATCCTACACTAAAATATAGGATTTTATGGTATACTTTATACTGGTTCCATAAACAATAGCCCGCTTTAGATGCAATTAAGGACAATTAATAGTTTAATCCTACACTAAAATATAAGGAATTCGGAATAACGGTGTACAATCGAGGTTCAGCGTTTTTGTAACAACTGTTCTTATCAAGCTGAAACCAGAGATTCCATGCATTAAAGAGCAAAACATGCTCAAAAGCAAAAACACTTATTCGAAGCTTTTTATTAAGTGTCTTACCTTCAACTAATACTGTTATCCAATGGCCAAGCGCATCCTAACAATATTTTCCAATCTTATTAAAGTCAAATTAATGTGCCCTTTTTAAATCACTTACAAATCATGTTAATTATGTGAACACATTAATATTCAACGGACGCATGTTGTATGTTGAATACAACCTCAAATTTTAAATATTTGATGATGTGACAGTTGACTTGTTCTCAAAAGCCTTTAACTTCCCAACTGTAAAGGATGCACTAATTTTTATCAATCATATTTATCCTTCAAACTAAAAAAATAAAAGTTTGCACCTGCATGAGCGGAGAGTCATCATAACTCAAACTGTCGAAGCTTCCGAGTCTCTAAGATGTGTTTGATACTGGTTGAGTCTATTTGTGGATATTATACAACTGAACCACGAGCATAGTTTAACAACCACGTCAGCTGACAGTAGGATAACATTAATGCAACATGTTTTAACAATACTTCATATCATGTTGTTAAATTTGTTCATTCACCGTCTTGCAGGCGTCTGTAGTATGTACAATCCCGGACTTGCAGGCTGTTTTTCTCGTTGAGGGCAAATCGCTATAGAATGCCACATGCAAAAAAATTTCAACACAGTAGCGCTCCTATAGTATACTTTAAATTGGTTCCATAAACAATAGCCCACATTTGATGCAATACAGGTCAATTATTAGTTTAATCCTACACTAAAATATAGGATTTTATGGTATACCTTATACTGGTTCCATAAACAATAGCCCGCTTTAGATGCAATTAAGGACAATTAATAGTTTAATCCTACACTAAAATATAAGGAATTCGGAATAACGGTGTACAATCGAGGTTCAGCGTTTTTGTAACAACTGTTCTTATCAAGCTGAAACCAGAGATTCCATGCATTAAAGAGCAAAACATGCTCAAAAGCAAAAACACTTATTCGAAGCTTTTTATTAAGTGTCTTACCTTCAACTAATACTGTTATCCAATGGCCAAGCGCATCCTAACAATATTTTCCAATCTTATTAAAGTCAAATTAATGTGCCCTTTTTAAATCACTTACAAATCATGTTAATTATGTGAACACATTAATATTCAACGGACGCATGTTGTATGTTGAATACAACCTCAAATTTTAAATATTTGATGATGTGACAGTTGACTTGTTCTAAAAAGCCTTTAACTTCCCAACTGTAAAGGATGCACTAATTTTTATCAATCATATTTATCCTTCAAAATAAAAAAATAAAAGTTTGCACCTGCATGAGCGGAGAGTCATCATAACTCAAACTGTTGAAGCTTCCGAGTCTCTAAGATGTGTTTGATACTGGTTGAGTCTATTTGTGGATATTATACAACTGAACCACGAGCATAGTTTAACAACCACGTCAGCTGACAGTAGGATAACATTAATGCAACATGTTTTAACAATACTTCATATCATGTTGTTAAATTTGTTCATTCACCGTCTTGCAGGCGTCTGTAGTATGTACAATCCCGGACTTGCAGGCTGTTTTTCTCGTTGAGGCCAAATCGCTATAGAATGCCACATGCAAAAAAATTTCAACACAGTAGCGCTCCTATAGTATACTTTAAATTGGTTCCATAAACAATAGCCCACATTTGATGCAATACAGGTCAATTATTAGTTTAATCCTACACTAAAATATAGGATTTTATGGTATACCTTATACTGGTTCCATAAACAATAGCCCGCTTTAGATTCAATTAAGGACAATTAATAGTTTAATCCTACACTAAAATATAAGAAATTCGGAATAACGGTGTACAATCGAGGTTCAGCGTTTTTGTAACAACTGTTCTTATCAAGCTGAAAACAGAGATTCCATGCATTAAAGAGCAAAACATGCTCAAAAGCAAAAGCACTTATTGGAAGCTTTTATTAAGTGTCTTACCTTCAACTAATACTGTTATCCAATGGCCAAGCGCATCCTTACAATATTTTTCAATCTTATTAAAGTCAAATTAATGTGCCCTTTTTAAATCACTTACAAATCATGTCAATTATGTGAACACATTAATATTCAACGGACGCATGTTGTATGTTGAATACAACCTCAAATTTTAAATATTTGATGATGTGACAGTTGACTTGTTCTCAAAAGCCTTTTAACTTCCCAACTGTAAAGGAAGCAATAATTTTTATCAATCATTTTTATCATTCCAACTAAAAAAATAAAAAAGTTTGAACCTGCATGAGCGGAGAGTCATCATAACTCAAACTGTTGAAGCTTCCGATTTTATAAGATGTGTTTGATACTGGTTGAGTCTATTTGTGGATATTATACAATTGAACCACGAAAATAGTTTAACAACCACGTCAGCTGACAGTAGGATAACATTAATGCAACATGTTTTAACAATACTTCATATCATGTTGTAAAGTGTGTTTATTCACCGTCTTGCAGGAGTCTGTAGTATGTACAATCCCGGACTTGCAGGCTGTTTTTCTCGTTGAGGCCAAATCGCTATAGAATGCCACATGCAAAAAATTTTCAAAACAGTAACGCTCCTAGAGTATACTTTATATTGGTTCCATAAACAATAGCCCACATTTGATGCAATACAGGTCAATTATTAGTTTAAGCCTATATTAAAATATAGGATTTTATGATATACTTTATACTGGTTCCATAAACAATAGCCCGCTTTAGATGCAATTAAGGACAATTAATAGTTTAATCCTACACCTTAATATAAGGAATTTGGAATAACGTTGTACAATCGAGGCTCAGCGTTTTTGTAACAATTGTTGTTATCAAGCTGAAACCAGATCAAAACTTTTTGTGTGTTCTGTTTACAGATTCCATGCATTAAAGAGCAAAACATGCTCAAAAGCAAAAACACTTATTAGAAGCTTTTTATTAAGTGTCTTACCTTCAACTAATACTGTTATCCAATGGCCAAGCGCATCCTTACAATATTTTCCAATCTTATTAAAGTCAAATGCATGAGCCCTTTTTAAGTCACTTACAAATCATGTTAATTTTGTGAACACATTAATATTCAACGAACGCATGTTGTATGTTGAATACAACCTCAAATTCTAAATATTTGATGATGTGACAGTTGACTTGTTCTCAAAAGCCTTTTAACTTCCCAACTGTAAAGGAGGCAATAATTTTTATCAATCATTTTTATCATTCCAACTAAAAAAATAAAAAAGTTTGAACCTGCATGAGCGGAGAGTCATCATAACTCAAACTGTTGAAGCTTCCGCTTTTATAAGATGTTTTGATACTGGTTGAGTCTATTTGTGAATATTATACAATTGAACCACGAACATAGTTTAACAACCACGTCAGCTGACAGTAGGATAACATTAATGCAACATGTTTTAACAATATTTAATATCCTGTTCTATAGAGTGTTTATTCACCGTCTTGCAGGCGTCTGTAGTATGTACAATCCAGGACTTGCAGGCTGTTTTTCTCGATGAGGCCAAGTCGCTATAAAATGCAAAATGCAAACATATTTCCAACTCAGTAGCGCTTCTATGGTATACTTTTTATTGGTTCCATAAACCAAGCCAACATTTGATGCAATACAGGACAATTATTAGTTGTATACTACACAAAAATATGAAGAATTCGGATAAACCATGTACAATCGAGGTTCAGCATTTTTGTAACAATTGGTGTTATCTAGCTGAAACCAGATCAAAACTTTTTATGTGTTTCCTTTTACAGATTTCATGCATTAAAGGGCACAACATGCTCAAAAGCAAAAACACTTAATAGACGCATTTCATTAAGTGTCTTAGCTTCAACTAATACTGTTATGCAGTGGCCAAGCGCATCCTTACAGCATTTTCCAATATTAGTAAAGTCAAAGGCATGTGCCCTTTTTAAGTCACTTACAAATCATGTTAATTATGTGAACACATGTTGTTATCTAGCTGAAACCAGAACAGAGATGTTTTTGATACTGTTTGAGTCTATTTGTGGATATTATACAATTGAACCACGACTTATTAACATAGTTTAACAAACAAGTCAGCTGACAGTAGGATAAATTTAATGCAACATGTTTTTCACAATATTTCATATTATGTTGAAAAGTGTGTTTATTTACCGTCTTGCAGGCGTCTGTAGTATGTACAATCCCGGACTTGCAGGCTGTTTTTCTCGTTGAGGCCAAATCGCTATAAAATGCCACATGCAAACAAATTTCCAACACAGTAGCGCTCTTATAGTATACTGTATATTGGTTCCATAAACAATAGCCCACATTAAATGCAATACAGGGCAATTATTAGTTTAATCCTTCACAAACATATAAGGAATTCTGAATAACGGTGTACAATCGAGGTTCAGCGTTTTTTTCACAATTGTTGTTATCTAGCTGAAACCAGAACAGAGATGTTGTTGATACTGGTTGAGTCTATTTGTGGATATTATACATTTGAACCACGACTGATGAACATAGTATAACAAAAAAGTCAGCTGGCAGTAGGATAAAAAAAAATGCAACATGTATTTAAGAATATTTCAAATCATGTTGTAAAGTGGGTTGATTCACCGTCTTGCAGGCGTCTGTAGTATGTACAATCCCGGACTTGCAGGCTGTTTTTCTCGTTGAGGGCAAATCGCTATAGAATGCCACATGCAAAAAACTTTCAACACAGTAGCGCTCCTATAGTATACTTTAAATTGGTTTCATAAACAATAGCCCACATTTGATGCAATACAGGTCAATTATTAGTTTAATCCTAAATTAAAATATAGGATTTTATGGTATACTTTATACTGGTTCCATAAGCAATAGCCCGCTTTAGATGCAATAAAGGAAAATTAATAGTTTAATCCTACACAAAAATAAAGAATTTGGAATAACGGTGTACGATCAAGGTTCAGCGTTTTTGTAACAATTGTTGTTATCAAGCTGAAACCAGATCAAAACTTTTTGTATGTTCTGTTCACAGATTCCATGCATTTAAGGGCAAAACATGCTCAAAAGAAAAAACACTTATTAGAAGCTTTTTATTAAGTGTCTTACCTTCAACTAACACTGTTATCCAATGGCCAAGCGCATCCTTACAATATTTTCCAATTTTATTAAAGTCAAATTAATGTGCCCTTTTTAAGTCACTTACAAATCATGTTAATTATTTGAACACATTAATATTCAACGGACGCATATTGTATGTTGAATACAACCTCAAATTTTAAATATTTGATGATGTGACAGTTGACTTGTTCTCAAAAGCCTTTAACTTCCCAACTGTAAAGGATGCACTAATTTTTATCAATCATATTTATCCTTCAAACTAAAAAAATAAAAGTTTGCACCTGCATGAGCGGAGAGTCATCATAACTCAAACTGTCGAAGCTTCCGAGTCTCTAAGATGTGTTTAATACTGGTTGAGTCTATTTGTGGATATTATACAACTGAACCACGAGCATAGTTTAACAACCACGTCAGCTGACAGTAGGATAACATTAATGCAACATGTTTTAACAATACTTCATATCATGTTGTTAAATTTGTTCATTCACCGTCTTGCAGGCGTCTGTAGTATGTACAATCCCGGACTTGCAGGCTGTTTTTCTCGTTGAGGCCAAATCGCTATAGAATGCCACATGCAAAATATTTTCAACACAGTAGCGCTCCTATAGTATACTTTATATTGGTTCCATAAACAATAGCCCACATTTGATGCAATACAGGTCAATTATTAGTTTAATCCTACACTAAAATATAGGATTTTATGGTATACTTTATACTGGTTCCATAAACAATAGCCCGCTTTAGATGCAATTAAGGACAATTAATAGTTTAATCCTACACTAAAATATAAGGAATTCGGAATAACGGTGTACAATCGAGGTTCAGCGTTTTTGTAACAACTGTTCTTATCAAGCTGAAACCAGAGATTCCATGCATTAAAGAGCAAAACATGCTCAAAAGCAAAAACACTTATTCGAAGCTTTTTATTAAGTGTCTTACCTTCAACTAATACTGTTATCCAATGGCCAAGCGCATCCTAACAATATTTTCCAATCTTATTAAAGTCAAATTAATGTGCCCTTTTTAAATCACTTACAAATCATGTTAATTATGTGAACACATTAATATTCAACGGACGCATGTTGTATGTTGAATACAACCTCAAATTTTAAATATTTGATGATGTGACAGTTGACTTGTTCTAAAAAGCCTTTAACTTCCCAACTGTAAAGGATGCACTAATTTTTATCAATCATATTTATCCTTCAAAATAAAAAAATAAAAGTTTGCACCTGCATGAGCGGAGAGTCATCATAACTCAAACTGTTGAAGCTTCCGAGTCTCTAAGATGTGTTTGATACTGGTTGAGTCTATTTGTGGATATTATACAACTGAACCACGAGCATAGTTTAACAACCACGTCAGCTGACAGTAGGATAACATTAATGCAACATGTTTTAACAATACTTCATATCATGTTGTTAAATTTGTTCATTCACCGTCTTGCAGGCGTCTGTAGTATGTACAATCCCGGACTTGCAGGCTGTTTTTCTCGTTGAGGCCAAATCGCTATAGAATGCCACATGCAAAAAAATTTCAACACAGTAGCGCTCCTATAGTATACTTTAAATTGGTTCCATAAACAATAGCCCACATTTGATGCAATACAGGTCAATTATTAGTTTAATCCTACACTAAAATATAGGATTTTATGGTATACCTTATACTGGTTCCATAAACAATAGCCCGCTTTAGATGCAATTAAGGACAATTAATAGTTTAATCCTACACTAAAATATAAGGAATTCGGAATAACGGTGTACAATCGAGGTTCAGCGTTTTTGTAACAACTGTTCTTATCAAGCTGAAAACAGAGATTCCATGCATTAAAGAGCAAAACATGCTCAAAAGCAAAAGCACTTATTGGAAGCTTTTATTGAGTGTCTTACCTTCAACTAATACTGTTATCCAATGGCCAAGCGCATCCTTACAATATTTTTCAATCTTATTAAAGTCAAATTAATGTGCCCTTTTTAAATCACTTACAAATCATGTCAATTATGTGAACACATTAATATTCAACGGACGCATGTTGTATGTTGAATACAACCTCAAATTTTAAATATTTGATGATGTGACAGTTGACTTGTTCTCAAAAGCCTTTTAACTTCCCAACTGTAAAGGAAGCAATAATTTTTATCAATCATTTTTATCATTCCAACTAAAAAAATAAAAAAGTTTGAACCTGCATGAGCGGAGAGTCATCATAACTCAAACTGTTGAAGCTTCCGATTTTATAAGATGTGTTTGATACTGGTTGAGTCTATTTGTGGATATTATACAATTGAACCACGAAAATAGTTTAACAACCACGTCAGCTGACAGTAGGATAACATTAATGCAACATGTTTTAACAATACTTCATATCATGTTGTAAAGTGTGTTTATTCACCGTCTTGCAGGAGTCTGTAGTATGTACAATCCCGGACTTGCAGGCTGTTTTTCTCGTTGAGGCCAAATCGCTATAGAATGCCACATGCAAAAAATTTTCAAAACAGTAACGCTCCTAGAGTATACTTTATATTGGTTCCATAAACAATAGCCCACATTTGATGCAATACAGGTCAATTATTAGTTTAATCCTATATTAAAATATAGGATTTTATGATATACTTTATACTGGTTCCATAAACAATAGCCCGCTTTAGATGCAATTAAGGACAATTAATAGTTTAATCCTACACCTAAATATAAGGAATTCGAAATAACGTGGTACAATCGAGGCTCAGCGTTTTTGTAACAATTGTTGTTATCAAGCTGAAACCAGATCAAAACTTTTTGTGTGTTCTGTTTACAGATTCCATGCATTAAAGAGCAAAACATGCTCAAAAGCAAAAACACTTATTAGAAGCTTTTTATTAAGTGTCTTACCTTCAACTAATACTGTTATCCAATGGCCAAGCGCATCCTTACAATATTTTCCAATCTTATTAAAGTCAAATGCATGAGCCCTTTTTAAGTCACTTACAAATCATGTTAATTTTGTGAACACATTAATATTCAACGAACGCATGTTGTATGTTGAATACAACCTCAAATTCTAAATATTTGATGATGTGACAGTTGACTTGTTCTCAAAAGCCTTTTAACTTCCCAACTGTAAAGGAGGCAATAATTTTTATCAATCATTTTTATCATTCCAACTAAAAAAATAAAAAAGTTTGAACCTGCATGAGCGGAGAGTCATCATAACTCAAACTGTTGAAGCTTCCGCTTTTATAAGATGTTTTGATACTGGTTGAGTCTATTTGTGAATATTATACAATTGAACCACGAACATAGTTTAACAACCACGTCAGCTGACAGTAGGATAACATTAATGCAACATGTTTTAACAATATTTAATATCCTGTTCTATAGAGTGTTTATTCACCGTCTTGCAGGCGTCTGTAGTATGTACAATCCAGGACTTGCAGGCTGTTTTTCTCGATGAGGCCAAGTCGCTATAAAATGCAAAATGCAAACATATTTCCAACTCAGTAGCGCTTCTATGGTATACTTTTTATTGGTTCCATAAACCAAGCCAACATTTGATGCAATACAGGACAATTATTAGTTGTATACTACACAAAAATATAAAGAATTCGGATAAACCATGTACAATCGAGGTTCAGCATTTTTGTAACAATTGGTGTTATCTAGCTGAAACCAGATCAAAACTTTTTATGTGTTTCCTTTTACAGATTTCATGCATTAAAGGGCACAACATGCTCATAAGCAAAAACACTTAATAGACGCATTTCATTAAGTGTCTTAGCTTCAACTAATACTGTTATGCAGTGGCCAAGCGCATCCTTACAGCATTTTCCAATATTAGTAAAGTCAAAGGCATGTGCCCTTTTTAAGTCACTTACAAATCATGTTAATTATGTGAACACATGTTGTTATCTAGCTGAAACCAGAACAGAGATGTTTTTGATACTGTTTGAGTCTATTTGTGGATATTATACAATTGAACCACGACTTATTAACATAGTTTAACAAACAAGTCAGCTGACAGTAGGATAAATTTAATGCAACATGTTTTTCACAATATTTCATATTATGTTGAAAAGTGTGTTTATTTACCGTCTTGCAGGCGTCTGTAGTATGTACAATCCCGGACTTGCAGGCTGTTTTTCTCGTTGAGGCCAAATCGCTATAAAATGCCACATGCAAACAAATTTCCAACACAGTAGCGCTCTTATAGTATACTGTATATTGGTTCCATAAACAATAGCCCACATTAAATGCAATACAGGGCAATTATTAGTTTAATCCTTCACAAACATATAAGGAATTCTGAATAACGGTGTACAATCGAGGTTCAGCGTTTTTTTCACAATTGTTGTTATCTAGCTGAAACCAGAACAGAGATGTTGTTGATACTGGTTGAGTCTATTTGTGGATATTATACATTTGAACCACGACTGATGAACATAGTATAACAAAAAAGTCAGCTGGCAGTAGGATAAAAAAAAATGCAACATGTATTTAAGAATATTTCAAATCATGTTGTAAAGTGGGTTGATTCACCGTCTTGCAGGCGTCTGTAGTATGTACAATCCCGGACTTGCAGGCTGTTTTTCTCGTTGAGGGCAAATCGCTATAGAATGCCACATGCAAAAAACTTTCAACACAGTAGCGCTCCTATAGTATACTTTAAATTGGTTTCATAAACAATAGCCCACATTTGATGCAATACAGGTCAATTATTAGTTTAATCCTAAATTAAAATATAGGATTTTATGGTATACTTTATACTGGTTCCATAAGCAATAGCCCGCTTTAGATGCAATAAAGGAAAATTAATAGTTTAATCCTACACAAAAATAAAGAATTTGGAATAACGGTGTACGATCAAGGTTCAGCGTTTTTGTAACAATTGTTGTTATCAAGCTGAAACCAGATCAAAACTTTTTGTATGTTCTGTTCACAGATTCCATGCATTTAAGGGCAAAACATGCTCAAAAGAAAAAACACTTATTAGAAGCTTTTTATTAAGTGTCTTACCTTCAACTAACACTGTTATCCAATGGCCAAGCGCATCCTTACAATATTTTCCAATTTTATTAAAGTCAAATTAATGTGCCCTTTTTAAGTCACTTACAAATCATGTTAATTATTTGAACACATTAATATTCAACGGACGCATATTGTATGTTGAATACAACCTCAAATTTTAAATATTTGATGATGTGACAGTTGACTTGTTCTAAAAAGCCTTTAACTTCCCAACTGTAAAGGATGCACTAATTTTTATCAATCATATTTATCCTTCAAAATAAAAAAATAAAAGTTTGCACCTGCATGAGCGGAGAATCATCATAACTCAAACTGTCGAAGCTTCCGAGTCTCTAAGATGTGTTTAATACTGGTTGAGTCTATTTGTGGATATTATACAACTGAACCACGAGCATAGTTTAACAACCACGTCAGCTGACAGTAGGATAACATTAATGCAACATGTTTTAACAATACTTCATATCATGTTGTTAAATTTGTTCATTCACCGTCTTGCAGGCGTCTGTAGTATGTACAATCCCGGACTTGCAGGCTGTTTTTCTCGTTGAGGCCAAATCGCTATAGAATGCCACATGCAAAATATTTTCAACACAGTAGCGCTCCTATAGTATACTTTATATTGGTTCCATAAACAATAGCCCACATTTGATGCAATACAGGTCAATTATTAGTTTAATCCTACACTAAAATATAGGATTTTATGGTATACTTTATACTGGTTCCATAAACAATAGCCCGCTTTAGATGCAATTAAGGACAATTAATAGTTTAATCCTACACTAAAATATAAGGAATTCGGAATAACGGTGTACAATCGAGGTTCAGCGTTTTTGTAACAACTGTTCTTATCAAGCTGAAAACAGAGATTCCATGCATTAAAGAGCAAAACATGCTCAAAAGCAAAAGCACTTATTGGAAGCTTTTATTAAGTGTCTTACCTTCAACTAATACTGTTATCCAATGGCCAAGCGCATCCTTACAATATTTTTCAATCTTATTAAAGTCAAATTAATGTGCCCTTTTTAAATCACTTACAAATCATGTCAATTATGTGAACACATTAATATTCAACGGACGCATGTTGTATGTTGAATACAACCTCAAATTTTAAATATTTGATGATGTGACAGTTGACTTGTTCTCAAAAGCCTTTTAACTTCCCAACTGTAAAGGAAGCAATAATTTTTATCAATCATTTTTATCATTCCAACTAAAAAAATAAAAAAGTTTGAACCTGCATGAGCGGAGAGTCATCATAACTCAAACTGTTGAAGCTTCCGATTTTATAAGATGTGTTTGATACTGGTTGAGTCTTTTTGTGGATATTATACAATTGAACCACGAAAATAGTTTAACAACCACGTCAGCTGACAGTAGGATAACATTAATGCAACATGTTTTAACAATACTTCATATCATGTTGTAAAGTGTGTTTATTCACCGTCTTGCAGGAGTCTGTAGTATGTACAATCCCGGACTTGCAGGCTGTTTTTCTCGTTGAGGCCAAATCGCTATAGAATGCCACATGCAAAAAATTTTCAAAACAGTAACGCTCCTAGAGTATACTTTATATTGGTTCCATAAACAATAGCCCACATTTGATGCAATACAGGTCAATTATTAGTTTAATCCTATATTAAAATATAGGATTTTATGATATACTTTATACTGGTTCCATAAACAATAGCCCGCTTTAGATGCAATTAAGGACAATTAATAGTTTAATCCTACACCTTAATATAAGGAATTCGAAATAACGTTGTACAATCGAGGCTCAGCGTTTTTGTAACAATTGTTGTTATCAAGCTGAAACCAGATCAAAACTTTTTGTGTGTTCTGTTTACAGATTCCATGCATTAAAGAGCAAAACATGCTCAAAAGCAAAAACACTTATTAGAAGCTTTTTATTAAGTGTCTTACCTTCAACTAATACTGTTATCCAATGGCCAAGCGCATCCTTACAATATTTTCCAATCTTATTAAAGTCAAATGCATGAGCCCTTTTTAAGTCACTTACAAATCATGTTAATTTTGTGAACACATTAATATTCAACGAACGCATGTTGTATGTTGAATACAACCTCAAATTCTAAATATTTGATGATGTGACAGTTGACTTGTTCTCAAAAGCCTTTTAACTTCCCAACTGTAAAGGAGGCAATAATTTTTATCAATCATTTTTATCATTCCAACTAAAAAAATAAAAAAGTTTGAACCTGCATGAGCGGAGAGTCATCATAACTCAAACTGTTGAAGCTTCCGCTTTTATAAGATGTTTTGATACTGGTTGAGTCTATTTGTGAATATTATACAATTGAACCACGAACATAGTTTAACAACCACGTCAGCTGACAGTAGGATAACATTAATGCAACATGTTTTAACAATATTTAATATCCTGTTCTATAGAGTGTTTATTCACCGTCTTGCAGGCGTCTGTAGTATGTACAATCCAGGACTTGCAGGCTGTTTTTCTCGATGAGGCCAAGTCGCTATAAAATGCAAAATGCAAACATATTTCCAACTCAGTAGCGCTTCTATGGTATACTTTTTATTGGTTCCATAAACCAAGCCAACATTTGATGCAATACAGGACAATTATTAGTTGTATACTACACAAAAATATGAAGAATTCGGATAAACCATGTACAATCGAGGTTCAGCATTTTTGTAACAATTGGTGTTATCTAGCTGAAACCAGATCAAAACTTTTTATGTGTTTCCTTTTACAGATTTCATGCATTAAAGGGCACAACATGCTCAAAAGCAAAAACACTTAATAGACGCATTTCATTAAGTGTCTTAGCTTCAACTAATACTGTTATGCAGTGGCCAAGCGCATCCTTACAGCATTTTCCAATATTAGTAAAGTCAAAGGCATGTGCCCTTTTTAAGTCACTTACAAATCATGTTAATTATGTGAACACATGTTGTTATCTAGCTGAAACCAGAACAGAGATGTTTTTGATACTGTTTGAGTCTATTTGTGGATATTATACAATTGAACCACGACTTATTAACATAGTTTAACAAACAAGTCAGCTGACAGTAGGATAAATTTAATGCAACATGTTTTTCACAATATTTCATATTATGTTGAAAAGTGTGTTTATTTACCGTCTTGCAGGCGTCTGTAGTATGTACAATCCCGGACTTGCAGGCTGTTTTTCTCGTTGAGGCCAAATCGCTATAAAATGCCACATGCAAACAAATTTCCAACACAGTAGCGCTCTTATAGTATACTGTATATTGGTTCCATAAACAATAGCCCACATTAAATGCAATACAGGGCAATTATTAGTTTAATCCTTCACAAACATATAAGGAATTCTGAATAACGGTGTACAATCGAGGTTCAGCGTTTTTTTCACAATTGTTGTTATCTAGCTGAAACCAGAACAGAGATGTTGTTGATACTGGTTGAGTCTATTTGTGGATATTATACATTTGAACCACGACTGATGAACATAGTATAACAAAAAAGTCAGCTGGCAGTAGGATAAAAAAAAATGCAACATGTATTTAAGAATATTTCAAATCATGTTGTAAAGTGGGTTGATTCACCGTCTTGCAGGCGTCTGTAGTATGTACAATCCCGGACTTGCAGGCTGTTTTTCTCGTTGAGGGCAAATCGCTATAGAATGCCACATGCAAAAAACTTTCAACACAGTAGCGCTCCTATAGTATACTTTAAATTGGTTTCATAAACAATAGCCCACATTTGATGCAATACAGGTCAATTATTAGTTTAATCCTAAATTAAAATATAGGATTTTATGGTATACTTTATACTGGTTCCATAAGCAATAGCCCGCTTTAGATGCAATAAAGGAAAATTAATAGTTTAATCCTACACAAAAATAAAGAATTTGGAATAACGGTGTACGATCAAGGTTCAGCGTTTTTGTAACAATTGTTGTTATCAAGCTGAAACCAGATCAAAACTTTTTGTATGTTCTGTTCACAGATTCCATGCATTTAAGGGCAAAACATGCTCAAAAGAAAAAACACTTATTAGAAGCTTTTTATTAAGTGTCTTACCTTCAACTAACACTGTTATCCAATGGCCAAGCGCATCCTTACAATATTTTCCAATTTTATTAAAGTCAAATTAATGTGCCCTTTTTAAGTCACTTACAAATCATGTTAATTATTTGAACACATTAATATTCAACGGACGCATATTGTATGTTGAATACAACCTCAAATTTTAAATATTTGATGATGTGACAGTTGACTTGTTCTAAAAAGCCTTTAACTTCCCAACTGTAAAGGATGCACTAATTTTTATCAATCATATTTATCCTTCAAAATAAAAAAATAAAAGTTTGCACCTGCATGAGCGGAGAATCATCATAACTCAAACTGTCGAAGCTTCCGAGTCTCTAAGATGTGTTTAATACTGGTTGAGTCTATTTGTGGATATTATACAACTGAACCACGAGCATAGTTTAACAACCACGTCAGCTGACAGTAGGATAACATTAATGCAACATGTTTTAACAATACTTCATATCATGTTGTTAAATTTGTTCATTCACCGTCTTGCAGGCGTCTGTAGTATGTACAATCCCGGACTTGCAGGCTGTTTTTCTCGTTGAGGCCAAATCGCTATAGAATGCCACATGCAAAATATTTTCAACACAGTAGCGCTCCTATAGTATACTTTATATTGGTTCCATAAACAATAGCCCACATTTGATGCAATACAGGTCAATTATTAGTTTAATCCTACACTAAAATATAGGATTTTATGGTATACTTTATACTGGTTCCATAAACAATAGCCCGCTTTAGATGCAATTAAGGACAATTAATAGTTTAATCCTACACTAAAATATAAGGAATTCGGAATAACGGTGTACAATCGAGGTTCAGCGTTTTTGTAACAACTGTTCTTATCAAGCTGAAAACAGAGATTCCATGCATTAAAGAGCAAAACATGCTCAAAAGCAAAAGCACTTATTGGAAGCTTTTATTAAGTGTCTTACCTTCAACTAATACTGTTATCCAATGGCCAAGCGCATCCTTACAATATTTTTCAATCTTATTAAAGTCAAATTAATGTGCCCTTTTTAAATCACTTACAAATCATGTCAATTATGTGAACACATTAATATTCAACGGACGCATGTTGTATGTTGAATACAACCTCAAATTTTAAATATTTGATGATGTGACAGTTGACTTGTTCTCAAAAGCCTTTTAACTTCCCAACTGTAAAGGAAGCAATAATTTTTATCAATCATTTTTATCATTCCAACTAAAAAAATAAAAAAGTTTGAACCTGCATGAGCGGAGAGTCATCATAACTCAAACTGTTGAAGCTTCCGATTTTATAAGATGTGTTTGATACTGGTTGAGTCTATTTGTGGATATTATACAATTGAACCACGAAAATAGTTTAACAACCACGTCAGCTGACAGTAGGATAACATTAATGCAACATGTTTTAACAATACTTCATATCATGTTGTAAAGTGTGTTTATTCACCGTCTTGCAGGAGTCTGTAGTATGTACAATCCCGGACTTGCAGGCTGTTTTTCTCGTTGAGGCCAAATCGCTATAGAATGCCACATGCAAAAAATTTTCAAAACAGTAACGCTCCTAGAGTATACTTTATATTGGTTCCATAAACAATAGCCCACATTTGATGCAATACAGGTCAATTATTAGTTTAAGCCTATATTAAAATATAGGATTTTATGATATACTTTATACTGGTTCCATAAACAATAGCCCGCTTTAGATGCAATTAAGGACAATTAATAGTTTAATCCTACACCTTAATATAAGGAATTCGAAATAACGTTGTACAATCGAGGCTCAGCGTTTTTGTAACAATTGTTGTTATCAAGCTGAAACCAGATCAAAACTTTTTGTGTGTTCTGTTTACAGATTCCATGCATTAAAGAGCAAAACATGCTCAAAAGCAAAAACACTTATTAGAAGCTTTTTATTAAGTGTCTTACCTTCAACTAATACTGTTATCCAATGGCCAAGCGCATCCTTACAATATTTTCCAATCTTATTAAAGTCAAATGCATGAGCCCTTTTTAAGTCACTTACAAATCATGTTAATTTTGTGAACACATTAATATTCAACGAACGCATGTTGTATGTTGAATACAACCTCAAATTCTAAATATTTGATGATGTGACAGTTGACTTGTTCTCAAAAGCCTTTTAACTTCCCAACTGTAAAGGAGGCAATAATTTTTATCAATCATTTTTATCATTCCAACTAAAAAAATAAAAAAGTTTGAACCTGCATGAGCGGAGAGTCATCATAACTCAAACTGTTGAAGCTTCCGCTTTTATAAGATGTTTTGATACTGGTTGAGTCTATTTGTGAATATTATACAATTGAACCACGAACATAGTTTAACAACCACGTCAGCTGACAGTAGGATAACATTAATGCAACATGTTTTAACAATATTTAATATCCTGTTCTATAGAGTGTTTATTCACCGTCTTGCAGGCGTCTGTAGTATGTACAATCCAGGACTTGCAGGCTGTTTTTCTCGATGAGGCCAAGTCGCTATAAAATGCAAAATGCAAACATATTTCCAACTCAGTAGCGCTTCTATGGTATACTTTTTATTGGTTCCATAAACCAAGCCAACATTTGATGCAATACAGGACAATTATTAGTTGTATACTACACAAAAATATAAAGAATTCGGATAAACCATGTACAATCGAGGTTCAGCATTTTTGTAACAATTGGTGTTATCTAGCTGAAACCAGATCAAAACTTTTTATGTGTTTCCTTTTACAGATTTCATGCATTAAAGGGCACAACATGCTCAAAAGCAAAAACACTTAATAGACGCATTTCATTAAGTGTCTTAGCTTCAACTAATACTGTTATGCAGTGGCCAAGCGCATCCTTACAGCATTTTCCAATATTAGTAAAGTCAAAGGCATGTGCCCTTTTTAAGTCACTTACAAATCATGTTAATTATGTGAACACATGTTGTTATCTAGCTGAAACCAGAACAGAGATGTTTTTGATACTGTTTGAGTCTATTTGTGGATATTATACAATTGAACCACGACTTATTAACATAGTTTAACAAACAAGTCAGCTGACAGTAGGATAAATTTAATGCAACATGTTTTTCACAATATTTCATATTATGTTGAAAAGTGTGTTTATTTACCGTCTTGCAGGCGTCTGTAGTATGTACAATCCCGGACTTGCAGGCTGTTTTTCTCGTTGAGGCCAAATCGCTATAAAATGCCACATGCAAACAAATTTCCAAAACAGTAGCGCTCTTATAGTATACTGTATATTGGTTCCATAAACAATAGCCCACATTAAATGCAATACAGGGCAATTATTAGTTTAATCCTTCACAAACATATAAGGAATTCTGAATAACGGTGTACAATCGAGGTTCAGCGTTTTTTTCACAATTGTTGTTATCTAGCTGAAACCAGAACAGAGATGTTGTTGATACTGGTTGAGTCTATTTGTGGATATTATACATTTGAACCACGACTGATGAACATAGTATAACAAAAAAGTCAGCTGGCAGTAGGATAAAAAAAAATGCAACATGTATTTAAGAATATTTCAAATCATGTTGTAAAGTGGGTTGATTCACCGTCTTGCAGGCGTCTGTAGTATGTACAATCCCGGACTTGCAGGCTGTTTTTCTCGTTGAGGGCAAATCGCTATAGAATGCCACATGCAAAAAACTTTCAACACAGTAGCGCTCCTATAGTATACTTTAAATTGGTTTCATAAACAATAGCCCACATTTGATGCAATACAGGTCAATTATTAGTTTAATCCTAAATTAAAATATAGGATTTTATGGTATACTTTATACTGGTTCCATAAGCAATAGCCCGCTTTAGATGCAATAAAGGAAAATTAATAGTTTAATCCTACACAAAAATAAAGAATTTGGAATAACGGTGTACGATCAAGGTTCAGCGTTTTTGTAACAATTGTTGTTATCAAGCTGAAACCAGATCAAAACTTTTTGTATGTTCTGTTCACAGATTCCATGCATTTAAGGGCAAAACATGCTCAAAAGAAAAAACACTTATTAGAAGCTTTTTATTAAGTGTCTTACCTTCAACTAACACTGTTATCCAATGGCCAAGCGCATCCTTACAATATTTTCCAATTTTATTAAAGTCAAATTAATGTGCCCTTTTTAAGTCACTTACAAATCATGTTAATTATTTGAACACATTAATATTCAACGGACGCATATTGTATGTTGAATACAACCTCAAATTTTAAATATTTGATGATGTGACAGTTGACTTGTTCTCAAAAGCCTTTAACTTCCCAACTGTAAAGGATGCACTAATTTTTATCAATCATATTTATCCTTCAAACTAAAAAAATAAAAGTTTGCACCTGCATGAGCGGAGAGTCATCATAACTCAAACTGTCGAAGCTTCCGAGTCTCTAAGATGTGTTTAATACTGGTTGAGTCTATTTGTGGATATTATACAACTGAACCACGAGCATAGTTTAACAACCACGTCAGCTGACAGTAGGATAACATTAATGCAACATGTTTTAACAATACTTCATATCATGTTGTTAAATTTGTTCATTCACCGTCTTGCAGGCGTCTGTAGTATGTACAATCCCGGACTTGCAGGCTGTTTTTCTCGTTGAGGCCAAATCGCTATAGAATGCCACATGCAAAATATTTTCAACACAGTAGCGCTCCTATAGTATACTTTATATTGGTTCCATAAACAATAGCCCACATTTGATGCAATACAGGTCAATTATTAGTTTAATCCTACACTAAAATATAGGATTTTATGGTATACTTTATACTGGTTCCATAAACAATAGCCCGCTTTAGATGCAATTAAGGACAATTAATAGTTTAATCCTACACTAAAATATAAGGAATTCGGAATAACGGTGTACAATCGAGGTTCAGCGTTTTTGTAACAACTGTTCTTATCAAGCTGAAACCAGAGATTCCATGCATTAAAGAGCAAAACATGCTCAAAAGCAAAAACACTTATTCGAAGCTTTTTATTAAGTGTCTTACCTTCAACTAATACTGTTATCCAATGGCCAAGCGCATCCTAACAATATTTTCCAATCTTATTAAAGTCAAATTAATGTGCCCTTTTTAAATCACTTACAAATCATGTTAATTATGTGAACACATTAATATTCAACGGACGCATGTTGTATGTTGAATACAACCTCAAATTTTAAATATTTGATGATGTGACAGTTGACTTGTTCTCAAAAGCCTTTAACTTCCCAACTGTAAAGGATGCACTAATTTTTATCAATCATATTTATCCTTCAAACTAAAAAAATAAAAGTTTGCACCTGCATGAGCGGAGAGTCATCATAACTCAAACTGTCGAAGCTTCCGAGTCTCTAAGATGTGTTTGATACTGGTTGAGTCTATTTGTGGATATTATACAACTGAACCACGAGCATAGTTTAACAACCACGTCAGCTGACAGTAGGATAACATTAATGCAACATGTTTTAACAATACTTCATATCATGTTGTTAAATTTGTTCATTCACCGTCTTGCAGGCGTCTGTAGTATGTACAATCCCGGACTTGCAGGCTGTTTTTCTCGTTGAGGACAAATCGCTATAGAATGCCACATGCAAAAAAATTTCAACACAGTAGCGCTCCTATAGTATACTTTAAATTGGTTCCATAAACAATAGCCCACATTTGATGCAATACAGGTCAATTATTAGTTTAATCCTACACTAAAATATAGGATTTTATGGTATACCTTATACTGGTTCCATAAACAATAGCCCGCTTTAGATGCAATTAAGGACAATTAATAGTTTAATCCTACACTAAAATATAAGGAATTCGGAATAACGGTGTACAATCGAGGTTCAGCGTTTTTGTAACAACTGTTCTTATCAAGCTGAAAACAGAGATTCCATGCATTAAAGAGCAAAACATGCTCAAAAGCAAAAGCACTTATTGGAAGCTTTTATTAAGTGTCTTACCTTCAACTAACACTGTTATCCAATGGCCAAGCGCATCCTAACAATATTTTCCAATCTTATTAAAGTCAAATTAATGTGCCCTTTTTAAATCACTTACAAATCATGTTAATTATGTGAACACATTAATATTCAACGGACGCATGTTGTATGTTGAATACAACCTCAAATTTTAAATATTTGATGATGTGACAGTTGACTTGTTCTAAAAAGCCTTTAACTTCCCAACTGTAAAGGATGCACTAATTTTTATCAATCATATTTATCCTTCAAAATAAAAAAATAAAAGTTTGCACCTGCATGAGCGGAGAGTCATCATAACTCAAACTGTTGAAGCTTCCGAGTCTCTAAGATGTGTTTGATACTGGTTGAGTCTATTTGTGGATATTATACAACTGAACCACGAGCATAGTTTAACAACCACGTCAGCTGACAGTAGGATAACATTAATGCAACATGTTTTAACAATACTTCATATCATGTTGTTAAATTTGTTCATTCACCGTCTTGCAGGCGTCTGTAGTATGTACAATCCCGGACTTGCAGGCTGTTTTTCTCGTTGAGGCCAAATCGCTATAGAATGCCACATGCAAAAAAATTTCAACACAGTAGCGCTCCTATAGTATACTTTAAATTGGTTCCATAAACAATAGCCCACATTTGATGCAATACAGGTCAATTATTAGTTTAATCCTACACTAAAATATAGGATTTTATGGTATACCTTATACTGGTTCCATAAACAATAGCCCGCTTTAGATGCAATTAAGGACAATTAATAGTTTAATCCTACACTAAAATATAAGGAATTCGGAATAACGGTGTACAATCGAGGTTCAGCGTTTTTGTAACAACTGTTCTTATCAAGCTGAAAACAGAGATTCCATGCATTAAAGAGCAAAACATGCTCAAAAGCAAAAGCACTTATTGGAAGCTTTTATTAAGTGTCTTACCTTCAACTAATACTGTTATCCAATGGCCAAGCGCATCCTTACAATATTTTTCAATCTTATTAAAGTCAAATTAATGTGCCCTTTTTAAATCACTTACAAATCATGTCAATTATGTGAACACATTAATATTCAACGGACGCATGTTGTATGTTGAATACAACCTCAAATTTTAAATATTTGATGATGTGACAGTTGACTTGTTCTCAAAAGCCTTTTAACTTCCCAACTGTAAAGGAAGCAATAATTTTTATCAATCATTTTTATCATTCCAACTAAAAAAATAAAAAAGTTTGAACCTGCATGAGCGGAGAGTCATCATAACTCAAACTGTTGAAGCTTCCGATTTTATAAGATGTGTTTGATACTGGTTGAGTCTATTTGTGGATATTATACAATTGAACCACGAAAATAGTTTAACAACCACGTCAGCTGACAGTAGGATAACATTAATGCAACATGTTTTAACAATACTTCATATCATGTTGTAAAGTGTGTTTATTCACCGTCTTGCAGGAGTCTGTAGTATGTACAATCCCGGACTTGCAGGCTGTTTTTCTCGTTGAGGCCAAATCGCTATAGAATGCCACATGCAAAAAATTTTCAAAACAGTAACGCTCCTAGAGTATACTTTATATTGGTTCCATAAACAATAGCCCACATTTGATGCAATACAGGTCAATTATTAGTTTAATCCTATATTAAAATATAGGATTTTATGATATACTTTATACTGGTTCCATAAACAATAGCCCGCTTTAGATGCAATTAAGGACAATTAATAGTTTAATCCTACACCTAAATATAAGGAATTCGAAATAACGTTGTACAATCGAGGCTCAGCGTTTTTGTAACAATTGTTGTTATCAAGCTGAAACCAGATCAAAACTTTTTGTGTGTTCTGTTTACAGATTCCATGCATTAAAGAGCAAAACATGCTCAAAAGCAAAAACACTTATTAGAAGCTTTTTATTAAGTGTCTTACCTTCAACTAATACTGTTATCCAATGGCCAAGCGCATCCTTACAATATTTTCCAATCTTATTAAAGTCAAATGCATGAGCCCTTTTTAAGTCACTTACAAATCATGTTAATTTTGTGAACACATTAATATTCAACGAACGCATGTTGTATGTTGAATACAACCTCAAATTCTAAATATTTGATGATGTGACAGTTGACTTGTTCTCAAAAGCCTTTTAACTTCCCAACTGTAAAGGAGGCAATAATTTTTATCAATCATTTTTATCATTCCAACTAAAAAAATAAAAAAGTTTGAACCTGCATGAGCGGAGAGTCATCATAACTCAAACTGTTGAAGCTTCCGCTTTTATAAGATGTTTTGATACTGGTTGAGTCTATTTGTGAATATTATACAATTGAACCACGAACATAGTTTAACAACCACGTCAGCTGACAGTAGGATAACATTAATGCAACATGTTTTAACAATATTTAATATCCTGTTCTATAGAGTGTTTATTCACCGTCTTGCAGGCGTCTGTAGTATGTACAATCCAGGACTTGCAGGCTGTTTTTCTCGATGAGGCCAAGTCGCTATAAAATGCAAAATGCAAACATATTTCCAACTCAGTAGCGCTTCTATGGTATACTTTTTATTGGTTCCATAAACCAAGCCAACATTTGATGCAATACAGGACAATTATTAGTTGTATACTACACAAAAATATAAAGAATTCGGATAAACCATGTACAATCGAGGTTCAGCATTTTTGTAACAATTGGTGTTATCTAGCTGAAACCAGATCAAAACTTTTTATGTGTTTCCTTTTACAGATTTCATGCATTAAAGGGCACAACATGCTCAAAAGCAAAAACACTTAATAGACGCATGTCATTAAGTGTCTTAGCTTCAACTAATACTGTTATGCAGTGGCCAAGCGCATCCTTACAGCATTTTCCAATATTAGTAAAGTCAAAGGCATGTGCCCTTTTTAAGTCACTTACAAATCATGTTAATTATGTGAACACATGTTGTTATCTAGCTGAAACCAGAACAGAGATGTTTTTGATACTGTTTGAGTCTATTTGTGGATATTATACAATTGAACCACGACTTATTAACATAGTTTAACAAACAAGTCAGCTGACAGTAGGATAAATTTAATGCAACATGTTTTTCACAATATTTCATATTATGTTGAAAAGTGTGTTTATTCACCGTCTTGCAGGCGTCTGTAGTATGTACAATCCCGGACTTGCAGGCTGTTTTTCTCGTTGAGGCCAAATCGCTATAAAATGCCACATGCAAACAAATTTCCAACACAGTAGCGCTCTTATAGTATACTGTATATTGGTTCCATAAACAATAGCCCACATTAAATGCAATACAGGGCAATTATTAGTTTAATCCTTCACAAACATATAAGGAATTCTGAATAACGGTGTACAATCGAGGTTCAGCGTTTTTTTCACAATTGTTGTTATCTAGCTGAAACCAGAACAGAGATGTTGTTGATACTGGTTGAGTCTATTTGTGGATATTATACATTTGAACCACGACTGATGAACATAGTATAACAAAAAAGTCAGCTGGCAGTAGGATAAAAAAAAATGCAACATGTATTTAAGAATATTTCAAATCATGTTGTAAAGTGGGTTGATTCACCGTCTTGCAGGCGTCTGTAGTATGTACAATCCCGGACTTGCAGGCTGTTTTTCTCGTTGAGGGCAAATCGCTATAGAATGCCACATGCAAAAAACTTTCAACACAGTAGCGCTCCTATAGTATACGTTAAATTGGTTTCATAAACAATAGCCCACATTTGATGCAATACAGGTCAATTATTAGTTTAATCCTAAATTAAAATATAGGATTTTATGGTATACTTTATACTGGTTCCATAAGCAATAGCCCGCTTTAGATGCAATAAAGGAAAATTAATAGTTTAATCCTACACAAAAATAAAGAATTTGGAATAACGGTGTACGATCAAGGTTCAGCGTTTTTGTAACAATTGTTGTTATCAAGCTGAAACCAGATCAAAACTTTTTGTATGTTCTGTTCACAGATTCCATGCATTTAAGGGCAAAACATGCTCAAAAGAAAAAACACTTATTAGAAGCTTTTTATTAAGTGTCTTACCTTCAACTAACACTGTTATCCAATGGCCAAGCGCATCCTTACAATATTTTCCAATTTTATTAAAGTCAAATTAATGTGCCCTTTTTAAGTCACTTACAAATCATGTTAATTATTTGAACACATTAATATTCAACGGACGCATATTGTATGTTGAATACAACCTCAAATTTTAAATATTTGATGATGTGACAGTTGACTTGTTCTAAAAAGCCTTTAACTTCCCAACTGTAAAGGATGCACTAATTTTTATCAATCATATTTATCCTTCAAAATAAAAAAATAAAAGTTTGCACCTGCATGAGCGGAGAATCATCATAACTCAAACTGTCGAAGCTTCCGAGTCTCTAAGATGTGTTTAATACTGGTTGAGTCTATTTGTGGATATTATACAACTGAACCACGAGCATAGTTTAACAACCACGTCAGCTGACAGTAGGATAACATTAATGCAACATGTTTTAACAATACTTCATATCATGTTGTTAAATTTGTTCATTCACCGTCTTGCAGGCGTCTGTAGTATGTACAATCCCGGACTTGCAGGCTGTTTTTCTCGTTGAGGCCAAATCGCTATAGAATGCCACATGCAAAATATTTTCAACACAGTAGCGCTCCTATAGTATACTTTATATTGGTTCCATAAACAATAGCCCACATTTGATGCAATACAGGTCAATTATTAGTTTAATCCTACACTAAAATATAGGATTTTATGGTATACTTTATACTGGTTCCATAAACAATAGCCCGCTTTAGATGCAATTAAGGACAATTAATAGTTTAATCCTACACTAAAATATAAGGAATTCGGAATAACGGTGTACAATCGAGGTTCAGCGTTTTTGTAACAACTGTTCTTATCAAGCTGAAACCAGAGATTCCATGCATTAAAGAGCAAAACATGCTCAAAAGCAAAAACACTTATTCGAAGCTTTTTATTAAGTGTCTTACCTTCAACTAATACTGTTATCCAATGGCCAAGCGCATCCTAACAATATTTTCCAATCTTATTAAAGTCAAATTAATGTGCCCTTTTTAAATCACTTACAAATCATGTTAATTATGTGAACACATTAATATTCAACGGACGCATGTTGTATGTTGAATACAACCTCAAATTTTAAATATTTGATGATGTGACAGTTGACTTGTTCTAAAAAGCCTTTAACTTCCCAACTGTAAAGGATGCACTAATTTTTATCAATCATATTTATCCTTCAAAATAAAAAAATAAAAGTTTGCACCTGCATGAGCGGAGAGTCATCATAACTCAAACTGTTGAAGCTTCCGAGTCTCTAAGATGTGTTTAATACTGGTTGAGTCTATTTGTGGATATTATACAACTGAACCACGAGCATAGTTTAACAACCACGTCAGCTGACAGTAGGATAACATTAATGCAACATGTTTTAACAATACTTCATATCATGTTGTTAAATTTGTTCATTCACCGTCTTGCAGGCGTCTGTAGTATGTACAATCCCGGACTTGCAGGCTGTTTTTCTCGTTGAGGCCAAATCGCTATAGAATGCCACATGCAAAAAAATTTCAACACAGTAGCGCTCCTATAGTATACTTTAAATTGGTTCCATAAACAATAGCCCACATTTGATGCAATACAGGTCAATTATTAGTTTAATCCTACACTAAAATATAGGATTTTATGGTATACCTTATACTGGTTCCATATACAATAGCCCGCTTTAGATGCAATTAAGGACAATTAATAGTTTAATCCTACACTAAAATATAAGGAATTCGGAATAACGGTGTACAATCGAGGTTCAGCGTTTTTGTAACAACTGTTCTTATCAAGCTGAAAACAGAGATTCCATGCATTAAAGAGCAAAACATGCTCAAAAGCAAAAGCACTTATTGGAAGCTTTTATTAAGTGTCTTACCTTCAACTAATACTGTTATCCAATGGCCATGCGCATCCTTACAATATTTTTCAATCTTATTAAAGTCAAATTAATGTGCCCTTTTTAAATCACTTACAAATCATGTCAATTATGTGAACACATTAATATTCAACGGACGCATGTTGTATGTTGAATACAACCTCAAATTTTAAATATTTGATGATGTGACAGTTGACTTGTTCTCAAAAGCCTTTTAACTTCCCAACTGTAAAGGAAGCAATAATTTTTATCAATCATTTTTATCATTCCAACTAAAAAAATAAAAAAGTTTGAACCTGCATGAGCGGAGAGTCATCATAACTCAAACTGTTGAAGCTTCCGATTTTATAAGATGTGTTTGATACTGGTTGAGTCTATTTGTGGATATTATACAATTGAACCACGAAAATAGTTTAACAACCACGTCAGCTGACAGTAGGATAACATTAATGCAACATGTTTTAACAATACTTCATATCATGTTGTAAAGTGTGTTTATTCACCGTCTTGCAGGAGTCTGTAGTATGTACAATCCCGGACTTGCAGGCTGTTTTTCTCGTTGAGGCCAAATCGCTATAGAATGCCACATGCAAAAAATTTTCAAAACAGTAACGCTCCTAGAGTATACTTTATATTGGTTCCATAAACAATAGCCCACATTTGATGCAATACAGGTCAATTATTAGTTTAATCCTATATTAAAATATAGGATTTTATGATATACTTTATACTGGTTCCATAAACAATAGCCCGCTTTAGATGCAATTAAGGACAATTAATAGTTTAATCCTACACCTAAATATAAGGAATTCGAAATAACGTTGTACAATCGAGGCTCAGCGTTTTTGTAACAATTGTTGTTATCAAGCTGAAACCAGATCAAAACTTTTTGTGTGTTCTGTTTACAGATTCCATGCATTAAAGAGCAAAACATGCTCAAAAGCAAAAACACTTATTAGAAGCTTTTTATTAAGTGTCTTACCTTCAACTAATACTGTTATCCAATGGCCAAGCGCATCCTTACAATATTTTCCAATCTTATTAAAGTCAAATGCATGAGCCCTTTTTAAGTCACTTACAAATCATGTTAATTTTGTGAACACATTAATATTCAACGAACGCATGTTGTATGTTGAATACAACCTCAAATTCTAAATATTTGATGATGTGACAGTTGACTTGTTCTCAAAAGCCTTTTAACTTCCCAACTGTAAAGGAGGCAATAATTTTTATCAATCATTTTTATCATTCCAACTAAAAAAATAAAAAAGTTTGAACCTGCATGAGCGGAGAGTCATCATAACTCAAACTGTTGAAGCTTCCGCTTTTATAAGATGTTTTGATACTGGTTGAGTCTATTTGTGAATATTATACAATTGAACCACGAACATAGTTTAACAACCACGTCAGCTGACAGTAGGATAACATTAATGCAACATGTTTTAACAATATTTAATATCCTGTTCTATAGAGTGTTTATTCACCGTCTTGCAGGCGTCTGTAGTATGTACAATCCAGGACTTGCAGGCTGTTTTTCTCGATGAGGCCAAGTCGCTATAAAATGCAAAATGCAAACATATTTCCAACTCAGTAGCGCTTCTATGGTATACTTTTTATTGGTTCCATAAACCAAGCCAACATTTGATGCAATACAGGACAATTATTAGTTGTATACTACACAAAAATATAAAGAATTCGGATAAACCATGTACAATCGAGGTTCAGCATTTTTGTAACAATTGGTGTTATCTAGCTGAAACCAGATCAAAACTTTTTATGTGTTTCCTTTTACAGATTTCATGCATTAAAGGGCACAACATGCTCAAAAGCAAAAACACTTAATAGACGCATTTCATTAAGTGTCTTAGCTTCAACTAATACTGTTATGCAGTGGCCAAGCGCATCCTTACAGCATTTTCCAATATTAGTAAAGTCAAAGGCATGTGCCCTTTTTAAGTCACTTACAAATCATGTTAATTATGTGAACACATGTTGTTATCTAGCTGAAACCAGAACAGAGATGTTTTTGATACTGTTTGAGTCTATTTGTGGATATTATACAATTGAACCACGACTTATTAACATAGTTTAACAAACAAGTCAGCTGACAGTAAGATAAATTTAATGCAACATGTTTTTCACAATATTTCATATTATGTTGAAAAGTGTGTTTATTTACCGTCTTGCAGGCGTCTGTAGTATGTACAATCCCGGACTTGCAGGCTGTTTTTCTCGTTGAGGCCAAATCGCTATAAAATGCCACATGCAAACAAATTTCCAACACAGTAGCGCTCTTATAGTATACTGTATATTGGTTCCATAAACAATAGCCCACATTAAATGCAATACAGGGCAATTATTAGTTTAATCCTTCACAAACATATAAGGAATTCTGAATAACGGTGTACAATCGAGGTTCAGCGTTTTTTTCACAATTGTTGTTATCTAGCTGAAACCAGAACAGAGATGTTGTTGATACTGGTTGAGTCTATTTGTGGATATTATACATTTGAACCACGACTGATGAACATAGTATAACAAAAAAGTCAGCTGGCAGTAGGATAAAAAAAAATGCAACATGTATTTAAGAATATTTCAAATCATGTTGTAAAGTGGGTTGATTCACCGTCTTGCAGGCGTCTGTAGTATGTACAATCCCGGACTTGCAGGCTGTTTTTCTCGTTGAGGGCAAATCGCTATAGAATGCCACATGCAAAAAACTTTCAACACAGTAGCGCTCCTATAGTATACTTTAAATTGGTTTCATAAACAATAGCCCACATTTGATGCAATACAGGTCAATTATTAGTTTAATCCTAAATTAAAATATAGGATTTTATGGTATACTTTATACTGGTTCCATAAGCAATAGCCCGCTTTAGATGCAATAAAGGAAAATTAATAGTTTAATCCTACACAAAAATAAAGAATTTGGAATAACGGTGT